>NC_060268.1:71237248-71261580 GCF_021613505.1 Equus quagga
GAGACAAAGAAAACTTCACCAAGCCAGGTGAAGACAGGAAGAAGAAACAAATAAATCACAGATATAGAATAGATAGAAGAAACAAGTATAATGTATAGAAACCAGAGTAAATGTAAACAACTTAAACTCATATTTACATCAGAGACTATAAATCGGACTTTTTACTCCAATTACATACTTATAAAAATAGACATATTTAAAATATAACACCAACTAGATAAAAAAATAAAATTTCAGGTGAAAATTATTATCATTATAATGATAAAAGGAAAATCAACCAGGAAGAGACTTCCAATTAACATTAAATATGGCAGATTGAACACTCTGTTAACTTCAATCCTTTAGATCTCAAAATTACAATAAAGAGATAAAAAGGCTTAAACCTCAGTTTCTTAAAGCTTGAATTTGGAAAGTGACACAGCATCCCCTTCATTGTGTTCTATTGGTCGAGCAGTTACTGAGCTCAGATTCAAGTGGAGAGGACACAGACCCCACCTCTTGGTGTCAACAAATTTTGGAGCTATGTTTTTAAAACCACCACAGGTATGAAGGATGGAAATAAAAGTGTCAGCAATCATATAATAGCAGCCATTATGTTGCTTTTCTCCTTATGGGGAGAAAGAAACAAATGGAGGAAAGGAAATATTTGAAAATGTAATGACTAAAAATTTCCCATAATTCAAGAACTATGTAAATTCTCTGTATAAATAGGTCTTAGAGTGTTGAATAGAATAGACAAGAGAGGAAAATAAGAGTTAGACATATTGCGGTAAAATTAAAGACACACATACCCATACACACACACACATACACACACACACACACACTCACAAAATCCTAGGAGCTTGCAAAGATAAAAAATAGCAAGCTTCAGGTGGCCAGCCCCGTGGCCAAGTGGTTAAGTTTGCGTGCTCTGCTTTGGTGGCCTGGGGGTTGCAGGTTAGGAACTTGAGCGCGGACATAGCACTACTTATCAAGCCATGCTGAAGAGGAAAAGAAAAAAAGAGGAAGATTGGCAACAGATGTTAGCTCAGGGCCAATCTTTCTTACCCCACTCCCCCCGAAAAAGCAAGCATCAGAATGACAAAAACTAATAGGTAATATTTTCATACCAAAAAAAAGAATTTAAACTTAGAGAGGAGAGAAGTAGAGAAGAGGAAGACCAGAAGTTTATGACATGCAAATGTCGAGTTTGGGAGATAACATAGTTATGGGGAAGTATAAGAAAGTAATAGAGAAAAAGAGGTATAGAAATAAATCATTTCTATATGGAATTATTTGAAAATATGGAAATAAATAATTTAAGGGTAACCTAGACAAGAATAAAAGGGGAATGTACAATTTTGGAGTCAGCAGAAGAAAATGTTCAATAGAATAAATAAATACATAAATAAAAAGAAATAGAAAAACTAAGATGGCAGAAGAAGTTCTACTGTTATGTTAACTACAATAAATGCAAACGGAATAAACTGACCCAAAGAAGAAGCTGTCATATTGAATTTAAGAAAGAAAAGGAGAAAGAAGAGCAAGAAAACCTAACCACATTCAGCAATATGTTTTCTACAAGAGACATATTTTTAACAAAAAGGTAGACCAGACAAAGATGAACCAAACCAAGAAGAAAGTTTTATGTCAGACAAAACAGAATTTAGAGGGTAAACATGGTAAGAAACAAAGCTTTATATTATACACTGATAAAAAGAAAAGTAGATGAAGAGGATATATGTATCTTACAAGATATCCAAAAAATAAGTAAAGCAATGCAACAACTGACAGAAATATGAGAAGAACCAAAGATAAGTCAACAATTCTAATAGGAGATTGCAACATTTCTTTCTCAGAAGCTGATTGACCAAGAGATTAAAAAAATAAGCAAAGATACAGAATTTTTGAACAACATGATGAATACACTTGAAATTTTAAAAGATGTAGAGAAGCTTATGTCCAATAGGAATGTACCATTCTTTTGAATGCACATAGGATTTTGTAAATGATATATACTAGGCTGCATGGGAAGCTCCAATAAATTCCAAAGAATTAACATCACATCGAGGATGTTCTCTCATGAGAATGTAATAAAATTAGAAATAAAGAATAAAAGTTACCTTTTATTTTTTAAAAATCCTATATATCTGAATGTTTACAAGCATGCTATTAAGCAAAAGGAAATGATAGGGGACACGGTGGAATACTTATTGCTGAATGACAAAACACTACATGTCAAAATTTGTGAGATATGGCTAAAGCAAAGGGACATATTTAGTTTTAAATACATTTATAAGGAAACAAGAAAAGTTGAAATAATGGACAAATTATTCAACTCAAGAAGGTAGAAAAAGAACAAATGAAAGAAGCAGGAAGGAAATAATAAAGAAAAGTGCAGACAATCAAGTAGAGAACTAGAAAATAATAGAGATGTTTAACTGCCCTATTGGATAAAGCTACTGAGTAGAAAGACCTCTGGAAAGACTGACCATCAGAGAGAGAGAGGCAGAAAGGAGGAAGTGAACAAAACAGAACTATCTGTGGTTTCTATTAGTGACAATTTCATAGGTATTACAGTTTTAGAAATCACAGATATTTTCGTATCATATTACAATTGTTGCAGGTATCTCAAAATATTATTTATGCATCTCATTACTTTGAAATTATGGTATTTATTAGACCCGCCACTATATCTTGCTATTTAATGTAGTAATAATATTTCAATAACTATTTCAGTAGTTGGTTGCCTTTGCAATCCTACATATTTTATTTTACACCTTTAAAATCTTAATTCAGAGAAGTCTGTAAACTTCACTTGACTACCAGAGGGATCCAGGGCACAAAAAAGGGTTATGAACTCCTGCATTTGTCACTTTCCTAATAAAATCAGGACCGAAACAAGGATGTCTACCATCTCCAGTGGCACAAAGGATTCTCAGGCCAGAAGTCTAGCAAGTCTGCCAATGATATCAACCTATCGCCGCCCTGCCCTATGTGATCTTCCCCCTTACACACATACACATCCAATCAGTTTTGGTTCCTTGCTAAGTGAGAGGAAAGGGAAGGAAGATGAAGAATGGGAAAGGAAAAATAAACTCCAAGCACAATGCAATCCTTCAGTCCCCAACACTTGTAGATCTCCAACCCTCTCAAGTGAGGGTACAGCTTCAGTCTTGGTGGGTTCCCAAGAGAATCCAAGCCAGACCTAGCAGGAGGTGGCAGGTCAGTTCCAGCAGCAGGTAGGACATGGAAACAAGGGTACTGCCCCAGTCCAGTGCCTGCTGTGTCTTGGGGGCTAGCTTGGGGATGTCTTGGCCATCAAAAAAGTGCCAACGTTCATTTCCTATCCTGTTGCTCTGTCTAGCTGTTTGGACTTCCCTTGACTTCCTACTCACGCAGATATTATAGCCCTGCCCTGAACCTCTGTCCATTTGCCTGGAGCCCTGGTTTCTTATCTGGCTGTAACAAACTCTCTCCCTACGAAAGTGGGAAGAGAATGGGTCAGGTTCTGCCCTGGGCTCCCAGCAGCTCACTAGAAACCAAAGGGATGATGATGTTGTAATTGACCTGACAATGAAGACCATTATTGCTTACTGAAGTGTTGGAAACCCAAATTATTCAAGAGGTCAAGTAGCTATCTACAACATATAAAACAATCATTTCACTTAAAGACATTCAAATGATATTTAAAAATACATACACGCTACAAAGTAGGCCAAACAAAGCAAGTCTACAGGCTTTATTCAGCTCCAAGAGCCATCAGTTTGCAACCTCTAGCAATTCCTGTTGCCTCCAAAATTACTCAGTCCTGTGAGGAGAAGCTGTGCCCTGCACTAAGCCTACCCTACATACTCGGTAATCTTTGTGCCCTCTAATTTGAACTATTTGCTCCCTCCACTTCCTGGGGAAGCATCGAGGCTGCCCACTGCCATATCAGATTCCCTGTTTCTTTTACTCACCACTTCGGCTGCTGAGCAGCTAGCATGCCTAGTGTCTGGGTAATGACCCAGTCAGCACACCTTCCCATGAGTCCTCAGAGCCTCTCTTCCTAAATGCACGCACAAAATTGCTGCTGAAACCCAAGAGAAGATTTGGCTAAAGAAGGTGGCACAGAGAATCTAAATATAGTTATCGGTCAGGTGCAATCTCCATTGAATATAGAACATATAAACTGGATTTTTTTTAGACTCTTGGAGTAAAATATATGATTGTGGGCTTCATTCATGAACCAATTCTTTTATATAATTCATGCTCATTTCAAAATATCCTTGTCGTTTGACAGCCTACAGAGAGGTAGGTTGACCAGAAAATTAGCATTAGCACTGCCTGCAAATTGCAGGTTTTAATAGCTCTAGTCATAGTCATGGAAATAACCAGAGGAGATCAAATTAAGGAACTGCAACAACCTAAAGGGCTCAAAGGAAAGGGAGAAATGGCAATCCTTACCATTTACACAGCAGTCTGCAGTTTGGAAAGGGCTTTCACGTTCATTATCTACTGTGATCTTCATAGGTCATGTGTGGAAGGTTTATCATCCCTGATCCACAGATGAGGAAACCAAAGTCCGGGGCGGTTCCCTCAACACCCCAACCAACAAGTTCCAGAGCCAGGATTTGAAGCCAGAGGTGCTGGCTCCACCCCGATGTTGCTCTACTACATGGATCAGCAAACTTTTTCTGTAAAAGGCCAGATAGTGAATATTTGAGGCTTTGAGGACCATCCAAGGGTCTTTGTTACAACTAATCAACTCTGCCATTATATGATAAAAGCAGCCATAGACAATATGTAAACAAACGGGCATAGCTGTGTTCCACTTAAACTTTATTTACAAAAACAGGCAGAGAGCTGGATTTGGCCCCAGACCATAGTGTGCTGACCCCTGCTCTACCACTTTACCTTTGTACTGTCATGAACCAGCTCACAACTGAACTGGTATGGAAGAAGGAGCAATGCTGAAAGAACAGAAAGTAGAAAGGTTAAGGAAAATGTGTGGTAAGAGAGTCCCAGGAAAGGACATTATTTACAATGGAGTTAAGTCAGAGTCCTGGGTTTGAATGCTTTGGAAGAGGTAGGACAGACACTCCTCTAGCTTCCTCATGAACAAAAGGGCATCACCAGCCACCAAAATTCTTGTGTTTCCTAGAAAAGAAATAGGAAGGAGTTTCAAAAGTGCAAATGTGATCATCGATTTGGTTTACAAGAGTTTCATGATCAAAGTAGGACTAGAAACAAACTCCTGGCCCCATATCATACTTGGTCCCACAACATTCCCTACTCATATCCACAGAAGCCCTGTAGGCTCACCCATGTCCCAGATTGCAGGAGCCAGCTCGCCCTAGGAAGATTGAAGAAGCCCTAGGTGTGCTCTCAGACGGTGGAACACCATGTCTACTTGCTCTTCATCTGCCTTGGGAGTCCTGTTTAGGTTGTCAAGATTCTGCCTTGCTCCTCAGTCCATATGCTCATCTAATTCACTGTATGGAAGCTGGATCCCTGTCTTTGTCTCTGTGCATTGGTCCCTATGGATGTCTCCTACTCCATCCCTGTATGACCATCATCTGTCCTGCTGTTGTCAAGTGCTCCATCTCAGTGAGTGTGCCCAGGGTCAGGCTAAGGCCCCTTCCAGGTTGGTATGTCCTATTGCAGTAAACTCTCCCATGCCTGGCTGTGTCATGCACATCCACCCTCCTCCCTCATTGCAGGGATGTCTTTCTCCTTCCCACGGGAAGACAGGTGCATAGAACGTGCTACCCCTTTCACAGTAATATGGGCTAACCCATTCTATTCAAGGACCATAGAAGAGCCATTTACAAATATCATTAATTTTGCAGGAGCAAATCTCCCTTTGGCATATATAGATTCCTTAATGGTCAATGGCAGATCCAGAAAGAAAGTATGTCCTTTCATCGTCACCCATAAGAGAGAAACCTGAAGGGTCAAGCCACAAGGGAGCAGTGACTGGAGTAATATGAAGGAGTTATCAACATTCAAGAGTTAGCAGAGCAGTCCCAAGAAGGTCCAAACTCTGGACTCACACGTAGAGTGGGTGGTTGGAGGTTCCTGGGTGTGAGAGTCTTGGGTGGCAAAAGGGCAGCAGCATCCCAAAACAGGAGTCTCCAAGGAAAGTTCAGCCAGAGGCTTTAAGCCCTAATCTAGGAGTGTGGGGTGAAGTAGGGAAAGCCCTCAGGTACCCCCAATCTGCCTCTCCCCTCACTGCCATGATGGGTAAAGCAGTCCTCTTCCTGGCTTGCCATTAGGAGCCCACATAACCTTCAGACTGGTATGGGTAATAGCTCACAGGCACTAGGCCAATTCTATCTTGAGAGAGGAATGAAGTACCCCAGAGTCAGTGATAGCCATTGATTTGCTAATTACAATGAAGTGTGATCAAGTAGGCAAAAAAGACTGCAGGAGCCAAGAGGAGAGACCCAACCAGGGTAGGGTCAGGGACCTTTCCCTGGGGACAGTGGCCAGGCAGTGAGCCAGTGAGCAGCAGGACTTCTGACATACTTTCTCCCTTATGTCAGAGTCACAGACTGGTTTCATCTGGTCCCAAGACCCTTTTTTATTGCTCATCTAGTGTTTTACATTAAAATTCACTGCCAACATTTTAAAATCTGAAATTTCACATTAAAATCTGGACTCCTGAGTTCTCTCTAAAAGAATGGAAAGAGCTACAACTCTAAGTCACATTTTTACATAGTCCCAGTAGTTGGATCTGAGTAGCTAATGCACTCTTTCAAGAGGGTGTATATTCCCCAGTTTGTCACAATTCCCACTCTTCTCCAACTCCCCAACACTGAAGCTAAGGTCAGTTGAAGTTTGCGATCATGTATCTTGCCCATTTCACTCATTTTTTTACTGGCTGGCCCATGGAAATGTACTCATTTTTTGCTTCTGCATTAACCCTTTCTCTTCTTCCCTTCACCTTCCTCTTCCTATCAAGGCAGCTAATTTAAGGCACACACTCAATAAATATTTGATATATCGAATTGAAAATTGCCACATGCCCTATTTTGCTGTGGAAGCAGAGCAGCAGGGATGTGGAGGAAAAAACACCGGACTGAAAACAAGGAGACTCCCATTCTAATTTATTTTGTGCCAACACATGTCTAAAACTGAATCTCACCTTTGTCCAAAGGCCACGGTGGAAGGAAATGTGCCCTTTTCACAGTCTCACAATCAATAGTATAAAAGGGTTCCCCATTAACTACTGAACTCAGTCCAAATTTCAAGTTCTGGAACCTCATGGCCCAGTTGCAGTCTGCCCTTCCAACCCTACTTCCCATTGGTAACACTCACTTATCCATTTTTCCTTCATGTTGAATTAGTCTCCTAGCTTTCTGCAGAAAGCTGTGCTCTCCCTAATGCAGGGCCCCTGCCTGGCACACAGTGGAAGTCACTCTTAGTTGCCTGCACGACAGGTACTCTCCCCACCTTCCTGAACTCCACTTTTGTTTGGAATAATGATGTCCCAGCCCTGGTGATGAATGGTGATTTGATCTAATCCCAGCATTTCACTCCTATCCCATTTTGCCAAATACATAACTACCAGCATCCTTAAAGGGTGAGGTTGCCATGTCTCCCAGCTCCAGACAATGCAACTTAAGGGGAGTCTGCTGGAAGCACTCAGGGAAGCTTTGGTTTTCCTGATTAACTGAGTACCTTCAAATGGTACTATTCCTCCATGCATCTTCCCACCTTGAACGTAGCCATGATGCCTGGAGCTACAGGAGCCATCTGGTAGCCACACGGAGACAAGTTATACTAAAGACAGCAAAGTAACCAAACAGCAAGAAGAGAGGCAAGGTAGAGCCTTGCTGCATCATGGAGCCCCTACACTATCCTTGGACAACCTCTCTTTGGACTCCTTGTAATGTGAAAGAATTAAAAATTTTTATTGCTTACGGTATTATTAGCGGTGCTGTTATTTGTTCCTGAAAGAATTCCTCCTCCTTCCTATCTTCTCTCTGGCTTTGTTATATTGAAGATAATGTATATATTGCATCTAGAATGATGTCTAGCCCATAGTAGTTACTCTATAAGTCAATGCCATCCCTGCATCTGCAGTTCCTTGTCCCCAAGATGCAGATCCAAGTTCTCTGCCACCTCTACAATTCCAGTGGTATCATCAGGGCCAACACTTTAGCATGAACCATATAAGGTTGTCTAAAATTCATATTGAAATATCGCTTTTTTCTGGGGGCCGGCCAGGTGGCACAACTGTTAAGTTCACACGTTCCGCTTCTTGGAGGCCCGGGTTCGCCAGTTCGGATCCCGGGTGTGGACATGGCTCCGCTTGGCAAACGCCATGCTGTGGTAGGCGTCCCACGTATAAAGTAGAGGAGGATGGGCATGAATGTTAGCTCAGGGCCCATCTTACTCAACAAAAAGAAAAGGATTGGCAGTAGTTAGCTCAGGGCTAATATTCCTTAAAAAAAAATGTGTATATATATATATATATATATATATATAACTTTTTTCAGGCTGTCTTCTCTCCTTTACCTTAATGTAAATTCTTTTTTATATATATTTATTTTTTACTGCAATAACATTGGATTGTAACATTATACAGCTTTCAGATGTACATTGTAATATATTTCTAATTCTAGGTAGATTATTACATCATGTTCACCACCCAAAAACTAATTATAGTCCATCACCTCACATGTGAGCCTAATCACCCCTTTTGCCTTTCCCCCACCCCCTACCCAAGTGGTAACCACCAATCCAATCTCCTTTGCTATGTGTTTTTTTGCCATTGTTTTCATCTTCTACTTATGAGTGAGATCATATGGTATTTGACTTTCTCACTCTGACTTATTTCACTGAGCATAATACCCTCAAGGTCCATCCATGTTGTCACAAATGGCCGGATTTCATCATTTCTTATGGCTGAGTAGTATTCCATTGTGTATATATACCTCATCTTCTTTATCCATTCGTCCCTTGATGGGCACCTAGGTTGCTTCCAAGTCTTGGCCATTGTGAATAATGCTGCAATGCACAGAGGGGTGCATGTATCTTTATGCACTTGTGTTTTCAAGTTCTTTAGATAAATACCCAGCAGTGGGCTAGCTGGATCATATGGTAGATCTATTCTTAATTTTCTGAGGATACTCCATACTGCTTTCCATAGTGGCTGCACCAGTTTGCACTCCCACCAGCAGTGTACGAGGGTTCCCTTCTCTCCGCATTCTCTCCAACACTTGTTTCCTGTCTTGTTAATTATAGCCATTCTGACACAAATGACGTGGTACTTCCTTGTAGTTTTGATTTGCATTTCCCTGATAGCTAATGATGTTGAGCACCTTTTCATATGCCTGTTGGCCATCCATGTATCCTCTTTGGAGAAATCTCTGTTCAGATCTTTTGCCCATTTTTTAATTGGATTGTTGGTTTTTATGTTGTTGAGCTGTATGAGTTCTTTGTATATTTTGGATATTAACCCTTTATCTGATATCTGGTTTGCAAATATCTTCTCCCAACTGTTAGGTTGTCTTTTCGTTTTGTTGATGGTTTCCTTTGCTGTGCAGAAGCTTTTTAGTTTGATGTAGTCCCATTGTTCATTTTCCCTTTGTTTCCCTTGCTCGATCAGACATGGGACTTGAAAATATGCTGCTAAGACCGATGTCAAAGAGCGTACAGCCTATGTTTTCTTCTAGAAGTTTCATGGTTTTGGGTCTTACATTCAAGTCTTTAATCCACTTTGAGTTGATTTTTGTGCATGGTGTAAGGGAATGGTCTGCTTTCATTCTTTTGCATGTGGCTGTCCAGTTTCCCAACACTATTTATTGAAGAGATTCTCCTTTGTCCGTTGTATGCTCTTGGCTCCCTTGTCAAATATTAGCTGTCCATAAATGTGTGGGTTTATTTCTGGGCTCTCGATTCTATTCCATTGATCTGTGTGTCTGTTTTTGTGCCAGTACCATGCTGTTTTTGTTACTATGGCTTTTGAAATCAGGGAGTGTGATACCTCCAGCTTTGTTCTTTTGTCTCAGGAATCCTTTGGCTATTCGGAGTCTTTTGTTGTTCCACATAAATTTTAGGATTCTTTGTTCTATTTCTGTGAAAAATGTTGTTGGAACTTTGATAGGGATTGCGTTGAATCTGGAGATTGCTTTAGGAAGTATGGACATTTTAACAATGTTAATTCTTCCAATCAAGAGCATGGAATAACTTTCCATTTCTTTATGTCTTCTTTGATTTCTTTCAACGTTTTATACTTTTTGGTGTACAGATCTTTCACCTCTTTGGTTTATTCCTAGGTATTTTATGCTTTTGGTTGCAAATGTAAATGGGATTGTGTTCTTAAGTTCTCTTTCTGCAACTTCATTCTTAGTGTATAGAAACGCAACCGATTTTTGTATGTTGATTTTGTATCCTGTGACTTGACTGTATTCATTCATTATTTCTAAAAGTTTTTTAGTGAACTCTTTAGGGTATTCTATATATAAAATCAAGTTGTCTGCAAAGAGTAACAGTTTCACTTCCTCTTTGACAATGTGCATCCCTTTTATTTCTTTTTCTTGCCTGATTGCTCTGACTAGGACTTCTAATACTGTGTTAAATAAGAGTGTTGACTGTGGGAATCCATGTCTGGTTCCTGTTCTTAGAGGGATAGCTTTCAGTTTTTCTCCATTGAGAATGATATTTGCTGTGGGTTTGTCATATATGGTATTTATTATGTTGAGGAATTTTCCTTCCATACCCATTTTATTTAGAGTTTTTAGCATAAATGGATGCTGCATCTTGTCAAATGCTTTCTCTGCATCTATTGAGATGATGATGTGATTTTTATTCTTCATTTTGTTAATGTGGTGTGTCACGTTGGTAGATTTGTGGATATTGAACCATCCCTGCATCCCAGGAATGAAACCCACTTGATCATGATGAATGACCTTTTCAATGTATTGTTGTATTCCATTTGCAAGTATTTTGTTGAGGATGTTTGCATTGACGTCCATCAGTGATATTGGCCTATAATTTTCTTTTTTTGTGTTGTCCTGGTCTGGTTTCTATATCAGGATAATGTTGGCTTCATAGAATGAATTAGGAAGCCTCTCATCCTCTTCAATGTTTTGGAAGAGTTTGAGAAGGATAGATATTAAGTCTTCTTTGGATGTTTGGTAGAATTCACCAGGGAAGCCATCTGGTCCTGGACTTTTATTTTTTGGGATGTTTTTGATTGCTTTTTCCATCTCCTTACTGGTGACTGGTCTATTCAAATTCTCTCCTTCTTGGTCCAGTTTTGGAAGGTTGTATTTTCTAAGAATTTATCCATTTCTTCTAGATTATCCAATTTGTTGGCGTATAGCTTTTCATAGTATTCTCTTATTATCTTTTGTATTTCTGAGGTGTCCATTGTAACTTCTCCTTTCATTTCTGATATTATTTATTTGAGTCTTTCTCTCTTTTTTTCTTGGTGAGTCTAGCTAATGGTTTGTCAATTTTGTTTATCTTTTCAAAGAACCAGCTCTTGGTTTCATTAATTTTTTCTATTTTTTTTTTTAGTCTCTTTATCATTTATTTCTGCTCTGATTTTTATTATTTCCTTCCTCCTGGTGATTTTGGGCTTTGTTTGTTCTTCTTTTTCCAGTACCTTTATATGCACTGTTAGACTGTTTTTTGGGATTTTTCTTCTTTGTTGAGGTAGGCCTGAATTGCTATAAACTTCCCTCTGAGAACCACTTTTGCTGTATTCCACAGATTTTGGCATGTCGTATTTTCATTTTCATTTGTCTCCAGGAATTTTTTTATTTCTCCTTTGCTTTCTTCATTGACCCAATCATTGTTCAGTAACATTTTGTTTAATCACATTTTTGTGGCTTCTCTCATTTTCTTCCTGTAGTTGATTTCTAGTTGCATACCTTTGTCATCAGAAAAGATCCATAGGATTATTTCGATCTTCTTAAATTTATTGAGACTTGTTTTGTGGTCTAATATGTGATCAATCCTGGAGACGGTTCCATGTACATTTGAAAAGAATGTGTATTCTGTGGTTTTTGGATGGAATGTTCTATGTATATCCACCTAGTCCATCTGGTCTAATGTGTCCTTTAAGGCCAGTGTTTCCTTATTGATCTTCTGTTTGGATGATCTAGCCATTGGCGTAAGTGGAGTGTTAAAGTCCCCTACTATTGTTGTGTCACTGTCTATTTCTCCTTTTATGTCTGTTAATAATTGCTTTATATATTTAGGTTCTCCTATGTTGGGTGCATAGATATTTCCAAGTGTTATTTCTTCTTGTTGGATTGTTCCCTTTAACATTATGTAGTGCCCTTCTTTGTCTCTTGTTACAGTTTTTGTTTTAAAATCTATTTTATCTGATGTAAGTATTGCTACCCATGCTTTCCCACTTAAATAAGCCCCTGCAGCATTTCTTGTAGAACCAGTTTCTTGGTGATAAACTCCTTTAATTTTTGCTTGTCTGGGAAGCACTTTAGCTCTCCTTCCATTCTGAATGACAAGCTTGATGGACAGAGTATTCTTGGCTGTAGATTTTTTCCTCTTAGCACTTTAAATATGTCATGCCATTCTCTTCTTGCCTGTAGGGTTTCAGCTGAGAAGTCCGCTGATAGCCTTATAGGCTTTCCTTTGTATGTCACTTGTTGCCTTTCTCTCACTGCTTTTAGGATTCTCTCTTTATCTTTAATTTTGGACATTTCAACTATAATGTGTCTTGGTGTGGGCCTCTTTGGGCTTATCTTGTTTGGAGCTCTCTGTACTTCCTGTACTTGTATATCTGTTTCCTTCCTTAGGTTAGGAAAATTTTCAGCAATTATTGTTTCAAATAGATTTTCTTCCCCTTTGTCTCTCTCTTCTCCTTCTGGGACATCTATAATACAAATGCTAGTGCACTTGATATTGTCCCAGAGTTCCCTTAGACTGTTCTCTTTCTGTCTAATTATTTTTGCTTTTTTCTGTTCAGCTTGGGTTATTTCCTCTAGTCTTCCGTGTAGCTCACTGATCTGTACTTCTGTATCCTTTACTCTGCTATTGAGTCCCTCTAGTGAATTTTCATTTCCAGTGTTGTAGTCTTCATTTCTGATTGGTTCCTTTTATATTTTCCAGTTCTTTGTTGATGAGCTCACTGTGTTCATCCAGTCTTCTCCCATTATCTGTGAGCATCCTTGAGTTTTTGTTTGAACTCTTTGTTGGGTAGGTTGCTTACTTCTGTTATATTTACTCCTTTTTATGGGGTTTTGTCCTGTTCCCTTGCTTGGAATGTATTCCTTTGTCTCCTCATTATGCCTTTTACTCTGTGCTTATTTATATGTATTAGGTGGCTCAGCTATGTTTCCTGATCTTGGAGAAGTGGTCCTATGCAAGAGATGCCTTTTGAGGGCAGCAATATTCTTCCCTCTCATCCCCAGTCCAAATGATCCAGGAGTCACCCCTTTGTAGGTTACTTGTGTCCTTCTGCTGTGGCAGGGTTGCTTTTAATGCAGGTAGCCAGGGAGTCTAATCTTTCCTTCCCTGGCCAGTTGTTTGTAAATCCAGTTTGGGGAACCTCAGCACCATTGGCTACAAGGTCTAACAGCACATTCCTGTTGCAGTTTTCCTCTTAATTGGGTAGGTGTAGCTGGTTGCTAGGCTCAGGGGCTTACAGTTGCTATAGGCCTCAGGTCTACAAGGCTGTTGTCAGTTCTCTTAGGAGAGCCACTGAGTGGGGCTGGTCCTAGGCATGGGAGCACTCAATTATTTCAAGTTTTGGAAGCTGAGGCTGATCCTTTTAATGGGTATTTGTTAAGCACAGGTCTTCTGCCACTGATAAGCCCCACCCCCTGCAGGACCACATGCACCATTAACACAGTTCTGGTCCATGTGCACTTCCCAACCTCCTGGAGCACAACCCCAATGCCTCACTGCAGAGGCCCCCACCTCTCCACCAATGCCCCCCGCAGTTCACCTGGTCCTCACACAGGTCCTGCCCCACAGAGGCAGACACTCTCCCCTGCCTATAGAGGATCAAGGCACCCAGCCAATGCAGGCCGACAAGTATCCTGAGGGCTTGCTGTTGGGCAGGGCTTGTCCCTATGGCAGGCTGCCTGCCCTGGCTGAACAAGATTAAAATCTGCACTCTAGTGGGTGTGGCAGATCCCAGGGGTAACAGGCCAGGGGAAGAACCTCAGTGGTGTCCACCAGGGTCTGTGTTAGCACGCCTGGACCAGGTCAGAACAATGTCCCCCAACAATGTCTCAGTCTCTGTAGAGGTCCCTCCTCTCAGCAAGATGCCCCCAGAGCCCACCAGGTGAGTCTCTTTTCACCAAAGGACTGTCAGCCTTCTTTGTGGTGATTTTGGGTTGCTGAGATGGGTGAGTTTGTGCATAGGCCCTTTAAGACCCAGGTCTTTTTGGCTTTCGTCCAATAGCTTTTCTGGGGGTATCCCCACTGCAGTTAATGGCCAGCAAAGCCAGATACTAAGACCCTTGTCTCAGTTGTGCTGAGTCTGAAGGATGCTTACAGCAGTATCAGCCCTCACTCCAGACCTCACTCCTCCAGGGAGTCCTGTGTACTTTAGCATGGCTCCCTCCTGGCCAGCTGAGAAACTCTGCTGCTCCTCAAGGTGGCTTTTTTCCTCTCCAGCCGGAATTTCTGCCTCTTCTGCCTTAGTCAGGACTGTCCCTTGTTGTGGGGGTTCTTTTTATCCAGTTTTCTATCCAGGGTAAATTTTCCGAAAATAGTTGTAACCTGGTTGTGTTCATGGGAGGAGATGAGTTCAGAGTCAGCTTACACCACCATCTTGACAAGATCTCTCCCAGTACCATTTATTGAAGAGGCTTTCCTTTCTTCAGTGTATGTTTTTGGCTCCTTTGTCAAAGATTAGCTGTCTGAAGATGTGTGGTTTTATTTCTGGGCTTTCAATTCTGTTCCATTGATCTGGGTGCCTGTTTTTGTACCAGTACCATGCTGTTTTGATTACTATAGCTTTGTAGTATATTTTGAAGTCAGGGATTATGATGCCACCAGTTTTGTTTTTGTTTCTCAGGATTGCTTTTGCTACTCTGGGTCTTTTGTTGCCCCATGTGAATTTTAAGATACTTTGTCCTATTTCTGTGAAGAATGTCATTGAGACTCTGATTGAGATAGCATTGAATCTGTAGATTATCTTAGGTAGTATGGACATTTTAACTTTGTTTATTCTTCTAATCAAAGTATATGGAATATCTTTCCACTTCTTTATGTCATTATCGATTTCTTTCAGTAATGTTTTATAGGTTTCCTTGTATAGGTCTTTCATCTCCTTGGTTAAATTTATTCCTAGGTAGTTTATTCTTTTTGTTGTGATTGTAAATGGGGATGTATTCTTGAGTTCATGTTTTGTTACTTCATTACTAGAGTATAGAATTGCCACTGATTTTTGTATCTTGACTTTGTATCCTGCAACTTTGCCGTAGTTGTTGATTATTTCTAAGTTTTCTGATGGATTCTTTAGGGTTTTCTGTATATAAATCATGTCATCTGCAAACAGCAAGATTTTCACTTCTTCAGTGCCTATTTGGATTCCTTTTATTTCTTTTTCTTGCCTAATTGCTCTGGCCAAAACCTCTAGTACTATGCTGAATAAGAGTGGTGAGAGTGGGCACCCTTGTCTTGTTCTCAGAGGGATGGCTTTCAGTTTTTCCTCATTGAGTATGATGTTGGCAGTGGGTTTGTCACATATGGCCTTTATCATATTGAGGGGTTTTCCTTCTATACTCATTTTATTGAAAGTTTTTATCATGAATGGCTGTTGAATCTTGTAAAATGCTTTCTCCACGTCTATGGAGATTATCATGTGGTTTTTGTTCCTCATGTTGTTAATGTGGTGTATCACATTGATTGATTTGTGGATGTTGAGCCATCCTGGTGTTGGCCTTGTAGAATGTGTTAGGAATATTTCCATCTTCCTCAACTTTTTGGAATAGTTTGAGAAGAATAGGTAATAAACTGTCTTTGAATGTTTGGTAGAGTTCTCCCAAGAAGCCATCTGGTCCTGGACTTTTATTTTTTGGGAGGTTTTTGATCATAATTTCAATCTCTTTACTTGTGATTGGTTTATTCAAATTCTCTATTTTCTCTTGATTCAGTCTTGGGAAGTTGTAAGAGTCTAAGAATTTATCCATTTCTTCTAGATTGTCCAGTTTGTTGGCGTATAGTTTTTCACAATATTCTCTTATAATCCTTTGACTTTCTGTGGTATCTGCTGTACTTTCTCCTCTTTCATTTCTCATTTTATTTATTTGAGCCTTCTCTCTTTTTTCTTAGTGAGTCTGGCTAAAGGTTTCTCAATTTTGTTTATTTTCTCAAAGAACCAACTCCTTGTTTCATTGATCCTTTTTAAGTCTTTTTTGTTCAAATTTCATTTATTTCTGCTCTAATTTTTGTTATTTTCCTCCTTCTTCTGAGTTTGGACTTTGTTTGTCTTTTTTCTAATTCTGTCAGCAATAGTTTAAGATTACTTATTTGAGCTTTTTCCTGTTTGTTAATGTGGGCTTGTGTTGCTATAAATTTTCCTCTTAGGACGGCTTTTACTGCATCCCATAAGAGTTGGTATGGTGTGTTTTCATTCTTGTTTGTCTCCAAATATTTTTTGATTTCTCCTTTTATTTCTTCAATTATCCATTGGTTGTTCAGTAGCATGTTGCTTAGTCTCTACATTTTTGTTCCTTTCCCTGCTTTTTTCTTATAGTTGATTTCTAGTTTCATAGCATTATGGTCAGAAAAGATATTAGATGTAATTTCAATCTTCTTAAATTTATTGAGGCCTTGAGAAAGTTCCATGTGCACTTGAGAAGAATGTATATTCTGCTTTTGGGGGTCTAGTGCTCTCTATATATCTATTAAGTTCATCTGATCTAGTTTTTCACTTAAGTCCACTATCCCCTTTTTGACTTTTTGTATGAACGACCCATCCATTGATGTAAGTGGGGTACTGAGGCCCCCTACTATTATTGTGGTGTTGGTAATATCTCCTTTTAGGTTAGTTAATAGTTGCTTTATGTACTTTGGTGCACCGGTGTTGTGTGCATACATGTTTATAAGTCTTATGTCTTCTTGGAGGAGAGTCACTTTTATCATTATATACTGCCCCTCTATGTCTCTCTTTACCTGTTTTATCTTGAAGTCTACTTTGTCTGACATAAGTATGGCAACATCTGCTTTCTTTTGTTTGCCATTAGCTTGGAGTATTGTCTTCCATCCCTTCACACTGAGTCTGTGTTTGTCTCTAGAGCTAAGATGTGTTTCTGTGAGGCAGCACATTGTTGGGTCTTATTCTTTAATCCATCCTGCCACTCTGTCTCTTTTGATTGGAGAATTCAATCCATTTACATTTAGAGTGATTATTTATATAGGGGGGTTTAATACTGCCATCTTATGACACATTTCCTGGTTCTTCTGCATTTCCTTTGTTTCTTGTCCCATGTATTTTGCACTATCAATTTGATTAGGTAGTTTTCTCTGTTGGTTTTCTTGGTTTTCTCCTTGTTTACCATAAATGTTTCTGTTCTAATTATTTGTTTAGTGGTTACCCTGAGTTCATATAAAAAATCTCATTAGTTGAAATAGTCCATTTCTGATAGCCTATTTCTTTAGACTATACCGATTCTATCCCTTTCCTCTTCCTGTTCTTTTTGTCACTTCTTTTTCCATCTTGTTTTGTGAGTTTTTGGTTAAAATTATGAGATCTGTTTTGGGGGTTATTTTCCTTTTCTCTATCCTTGCTATTAAAGTTAAGTGTTTAGTAATCTGATCTGAGAGAGAACTGCCATTTTCTAATTATTGCCTACCTATTCATGTCCTTGCTCAGGGCTTTGTAGCCCCTTTCCTATTTTTATTCAAGTACGAGGGCCTTCTTGAGGATTTCTTGTAGGTGGCATCTTGTGGCAATGAACTCCCTTAGCTTTTGTTTATCTGAGAAAGTTTTTATTTCTCTGTCATATCTGAAGGCGATTTTCACTGGATAGTATTCTTGGCTGAAAGACATTTTCTTTCAGGATTTTGAATATATCATTCCACTCATAGTCTGTAAGTTTTCTGCTGAGAAATCTGCTGAAAGCTTGATAAGGATTCCTTTGTAAATTTTCTTCTGCCTTGCTGCCCTTAATATATTTTCTTTGTCCTTGACTTTTGCCAGCCTCACTACTATATGTCTTGGAATGTGTCTTTTTACATTGACAAAGTTAGGAGATCTGGAGGCCTCTTTCACCTGGATTTCCAGCTCCCTCCCCAGGTTTGGGAAGTTCTCAGCTATTCTTTGAACAAGGTTTCTGCTCCATTCTCCTTCTCTTCCTCCTCTTGAATACCTATAATCTTTGTGTTGCATTTCCTGACTGAGTCAGATATTTCTCTGAGAGCATCTTCATTCCTTTTATTCTTAGTTCTCTCTTCTCCTCCCTCTTAAGCATTTCTACAGTAATATCCTCAACTGGCTGATTCTCTCTTCCATATTGTCAGGTCTGTTGTGTAAGGAATCCAGATTTTTCTTTATTTCATCCATTGTGGTTTTCATCTCCAACAATTGTGATTGGTTCTTCTTTATGGTTTCAATCTCCTTTGTGAAGAAGCTCCTGAATTCGTTAATTTGTCTTTCTGTGTTTTCTTGTAACTCATTGAGTTTTTTTATGAAAGCTGTTTTGAATTCTTTGTCATTAGGTTATGGATTTCTGTGTCTTCAGGGTTGGTTTCTGGGTACTTGTCACTTTCCTTCTGGTCTGTAGCTTTAATATACCTACTCATACTGCTTGATAGAGTAGATTTTTGCTTCGTCATGGTGCTCTTATTTGGTTGCAGTTGCCACTTACTGCCAGTGGATGGAGATCATGCAATGTGCATTCTGGGCCCAGCATGAGCAGGGGCTCCCCAGCTCCAGCCACTGACTTCTTTTCTCTCTGAGCCACTGATTAATGGCAGATTTGGAGCACTGGGCAGGGGGAGGGGTACTCTCCTTCACCAGTGCTTCCCCCTGCCCCTGCTTGTCTTTCTGTATGGAGCTCTAGGTGATTGCAGGACTGTACACTTTCACTTTCCCCACTGCCATTGCCAAGCTCTCTGCACCGTGCTCCAGATGATTCTGGGACTGGAGTACTAGGTGGGGGTGAAGCATCTCTCTCACATGCACACTTTCCCCTCCATGGCTGCCACACTCTCCATGCCATGCTCCAGACAATTCTGGGGCTGTGCACTTTCCCCCCTGCCACCATCAAGCTCTCTGCACCTTGCTCCTAGCGATCCTGGGGCTGGGATGTGGGGAGAGGAGACTTCTCCTCACTTGCACACTTTCCCTGCTGCCACTACCATGTTCACTGTACCGTGCTCTGGACAATTCTTGGGCTGGCATACCAAGGAGGGATGGGGCGCCCTTTTCACCTGCATACTTCCCACTCCTGCATCTGTCTCTTTCCATGGAGCTTCCTGTGGATCAGCTTCCACTTCCCCCAGAGGATCCAACCCCATTACCACCTTCAGGCATATGACTGCATGGGTTTCTCAGACGTCTTTTGTGATGTATATATGTCCTCTGTTGGTGTATGAGTGTCCTTTTGGTTGTGTCTTAGAAGGGAGAGTCCAAGGGAAGAGCTCACTCTGCCATGATGCTGACGTCACCCACCCAACAATTTTTAAACTGTATCAGTTAAACAAGGTGCCTCTAGGTGAAAGAATAATTGGATTATTAACAGACAATTTATAATATTGTAAAAGCCTTTTTGTACACTTCCCAGTAATTGAAAAAGTGAATGACTTTCTGAGTGGATAGCAAATCCTTTTCCAAGCCAGGTGGTTCCCAATTCTTCACTTTTAACAAAATGGAAAATAATCTTGATGATAAATCAGTGTGATTTTTGGTAAATAACTCAACAGGCATTCAAAGCATCAAGTGACAATTACATAGCAAAGTTCTATTTCTGTGCACTTTTGTATCTAAACAAGTTTTTTCAGTGCTTACATCTATAAAAAGGAGAGTAGTAACAAGAGATGTCAGACACTGCTTCATTGCATAAATAAGGCATATTTATGCAAAGATATAATAAATCATCAGAAAGATCCTCATTAATATCATTAATAAATATTTTCAATAAAAATTAATTACATTTAATAATTATTAATAAAAATGTAATATATGTTCTTATTTTTGATCAATTATGTACTACTAATAATTATAATTATAACTCAATACAGAAGATCTTTTAACACTTAAAACCACATGGTGACAGAAAAGAAAACAAATTTTAAAATTTAAATTTATCAGACAATCTTATTTTGATAAGTATGAGAGGATGATCAATAAGAAACTTTCAGTATAAAATATATGTGCATTAACATAAAATTCTGTAGGAGAAATGGAATAAAAGTATGAATGCATGGGTAAAAGGAAAACATAAAATTTCAAGACGTGGAAAAAAAGAATTTGTGTCTGTTTTTCTTTAAGTGGATGGAGGGGACTACTATCACTATGGTATTTAGATTCCTTTGGATACATCTTTAAATATGTAAATTCTCTCCTTAAAATTGTCCATTTTTATAGCATATTGGAAATCACATCCTTTGCAATTATTTAAATAGAAGATGCAAAATTTTAGATATCAACTTTTTAATGTGCATTGAGTCATAGCTTTTCAAAAAATCATTTAGAGGCACATGAACAAAAATATTTGAAGAGCACTGTCCTAGAGCATTAGAGCTTGAAATACCCTTGAGGATCAGGGAATTCAGCCTCTCCACACCACCACCAGCACCATTTTACATATGAGAAAACTAAGACAAAGAAAAAGAGAGTGAGCCTCCTCCCACCTCCACTCCCTCAACCCCTTTACCCTTGCCTAAGTCATACAGTGAATCAAATCCAGTCCTGGTTAAAAACCCCAGGCATCCTGACTTTCCCTCTAGTGCTCATTCCAACCCTATGCTCAACATCCATAGATGCTCTCTCACAAGTGGGCAGTTTCTATAATAAATGTCACCCTTGCCAAGCTTCCATGCCCCTCTCTCTTCTGGATTTCCTTGGCATTTTGTGCATCTCTCTCTCCAACTATTCACAGGGGATTGACAGCTTTCTCTTATTGTTAACATTCTCAAAATCACTGGGGCTGCTATAACAGAAATGACAGTGAGGAAGCTAGAGAGACAATAGGGACAGATAGAGGGAGGAAGGTAGGCCTTTATGGGTGGGGCACTAAATGATGATACAACCAAGCAGGACAGAGCTTGACACACTTGGTCGACTCCCAGCCTCAGTCAGGGCTGAATGACAGCATAGCCAAGTGTGTGCCTGGAGGCTTCTAGATTCTCCTTAGTTATTCAGCTTCTGTCACACTTGATAGCAATTCTTTGGGTTCAAGAACAGGCATAGAACCATTACAGTAGTCAACAAATATGGTGGGACAGGCAGAAAATTTCCAAGCGTGCACAATTAAAGATCAATGGCTTCAACTTGCAAAGAGGCAAAAATTATATGTATTGATAGCCAAGTCATGATGTTTCAGCCATTATTAACTTGATTTTACAATCTCACATATAAAACCAAGTTAATTTATTACTATAAAAATTATGTTACCCTCAGGTAGTAATAGCGTGCTACAGTCATAGCCTGAATTTTAAGGTTTACATCTTAAATAGAAAAGGTTAATACATTTCAAATTTTTAAGTCAAAAACTACATGAAAACAAAACCAAAACTTTCTCATAAGCCACTTAATTCGAGTTAAACTGAGCATGATATTTTGGAATAATGTTTGGCTATTATTTTATTTAAAACATTTATATTCATCAAAGAGAAATACAAAGAATAAAACAAAAATTGCACCACTCAAATAATTTTTGCTGACATTATAAGAATAAAAGTAATACGGTTGAGAGAATGAAAAGACAAGCTACAGACTGGGACAAAAGATTTGCAAATCACAATCTGACAAAGGACCTCTATCAAGAATATATAAAGAACTCTCAAAACTCAACAATAAGAAATATAAATAAAGTCTGGAGTTTAGCTAATCTTAATGTACTAATGCTGACTTCTTAAGTTTTGACATACACCATAGTGATGAAATATGTTAACAATAGGAGAAACTGGGTGATAGTTATAAAGCAACTCTCTGTGCTTTTTCCGTAACTTATCTGTAAATCTACATTTTTTCCAAAATAAAGTTTAAGAAATTGCAACAAAAAGAAAATAAACAACAAAATTTAAAAAACTGGCAAGAGACTTGAATAGATTCTTCATCAAAGAGCATATATGGATGACAAATAAGCACATTAAAAGATGTTAAAAATATCAGTGAAAATGGTAGAGTAAGGGCCTCCAAAAATTCTCTCCTCTATTCTTCCATAAAAGCAACAAGAACAGTGGAAAAAATTTTCTAAATCAACTTTTTCAGAACTCTAGTTTTAACTAAAGGCTTGCAACAATCTGAAGAGCATTTATTTAAAAAGGAAAAAAAAGAAGAGCTAGATTTCAATAGGAACAGCAAACTTTGTGGCATATAACTTGCCCTTTACTCAACCTACCTCCCTCCCATCCCGGTTCCGCAGTGTCCTTGAAAACCAACGGCCTGCAACCACAGCTTTGGAGATTAAATAATGTACTTCTAAATAATACATGAGTGAAAGAAGAAGACTTAAGAAAAATCTAAAAATATTTTGACCTAAATGGAAATGAAAACGCAACTTACAAAAAATTTGTATGACACAGTGAAAGCAGTGTTTGGAGGGAAATTTATAGCATCGAATGCATGCACTAGAAAAGAAGAAAGATCTAACATCAGTAATCTGAGCTTCTACCTTAGGATTGGAAAAAGAAGAGAAATATGAGCCTAAGCCAAGCAGAAGAAAGTAAATAATAAAAATTAGAGCAGGAATCAATTAAATGAAAAACTGGAAATCAGCAGAGAAAATGAATGAAACCAAAGTCTGGTTCTTTGAAAGATCAATAAAATTGATAAACCTCTAGCCAGGCTAAAAAGAAAGACCACACAAATTATTAATATCAGAAAAGGAAAAGGGGTCATTACTGCTGATTCCAGGGTCGCTAAAAGGATTTATTACCCTTTATGAACAACTCTATACCTGCAAATTTAATAGCACAGATGAAATGGAACAATTAATTCTTTGAAATACACGAACTGCCAAAACTCACAAAGGAAAAGTAGATTATCTCAATAGGCTTATGTCTATTTCTTAAGTTGAATCAATAATTAAACTTCCAAAATAGAAAGTGCCAGGCCCAGATGGTTTCACTGGTGAATCCTACTGAATATTTAAGAAAGAAAAGGTATCATTTTAATCACTACATTATAATCAATCATTACAATCACTTCCAGAAAACAGAGGCAGAGGGAACACATCCTAACTCTGTGAGGCCAGCATTACCCTAATACTAAATCTAGACAAAGACATTACAAAAAAGAAAAACTGCATTCCAATATCTCTCATGAACATTGATGCAAAATCCAAAATCCTCAACAACATATTAACAAATTCAATCCAACAATGTATAAAAATAATTATACACCATGACCAAATGGAATTTAATCCAAGTATGTAAGGCTGGTTCAGTAGTCAAAAATCAGTTAATGTAATCTATCACACCAATGGGCTAAAAAGAAAAATCACATAATCTGGTCAATAGATGCAGAAAAAGCACTTGACAAAATCTAACACCTATTCATGATAATAAAAAAAAAGACTCTCACAAAACTAGGAACGGAGGGGGACTTCCTCAATTTGATAAAGAACATCTACAGAAAACCTACAGCTAATGTCAATCATACTTAGTGGTAAGAAACCAGATGCTTTCCCCCTAAGTTCAGGAACAAGACAAGGATGTCCTCTATCATCATTCCTATTCAAGATCATACTGGAAGTCCTAGTTAATGAAAAAGACAAAAAAAGGAAATAAAATATAAACAGATTGAAAAGAAGAAACTCTTTGTTCACATATAACATGATTGTCTATGTAAAAAATGTGAAAAAATTGACAAAAACTCCTGGAACTAATAGCAAGGATATAGGATAAGAAATTAGTATAAAGATACAAGGAAATAACAAATTTTAATGAGGACGTGGAGAAATTGGAATTCTTGTACATCGCTGATGGGAATGTCAATTGCTTTCCTGAATACCAACAATGAACAATGGAATTTGAAATTAAAAACACAATACCATTTACATTAGCACCAAAAGAGAGAGAGAGAGAGAGAGACAGGGAGGAAGGAAGGAAGGAAGGAGGGAAGGAGGGAAGGAGGGAGGGAGGGAGGGAGGGAGGGAGGGAGGAAAGAAAAGAAAGAAAGAAAGAAAGAAAGAGAGAGAGAGAGAGAGAGAGAGAAAGAAAGAAAGAAAGAAAGAAAGAAAGAAAGAAAGAAAGAAAGA
>NC_060268.1:71261590-71263672 GCF_021613505.1 Equus quagga
AAGAAAGAAAGAAAGAAAGAAAGAAAGAAAGAAAGAAAGAAAGAAAGAGAGGAAGGAAGGAAGGAAGAAAGAAAAAAGAAAAATACTTAGGTATAAAGGGCATCTGCAAAAAAACTCCCAGCTAAAATGATCCTTAGTGATGAAAGACTGAATGCTTTCCCCTAAGCTCGGGAACAGGACAAAGATGTCAGCACATACTATTTTTACTCGACATGGTACTGAAGGTTCTAGCCAGGGCAATTAAGCAAGAAAAGAAATAATAAAAGGCATCCAGATTGGAAAGGAAGAACTAAAACTATTTCTATTTGCACATGACATAATAATATAGAGTGAAAGTCCTAGAGAATCCAAAAAAAAAAAAAAACCTACTAGAACTAATAAATAGGTTCAGCAAAGTTGTGGGATACAAAAATCAATCGTATTTCTGTACATTTGCAATGAATAATCCAGAAATAAAGTTAAGAAAACAACTCTATTTAAAATAGCATCAAAAAGAATTAAACACATAGGAATAAATTTTTAAAAGGAAATGAAAAACTTATAATACCCTAAAACTACAAAACATTGTTAAAAGAAATTACAGAAGATCTGGAGAAATCGAAGGACATCCTGTGTGATACTGTTAACAAATTGATCTCCAGATTCAAAGTAATTCCTATCAGAATCCCAGCTGACTTTTTTGTAGAAATTGACAAGCTCTTTCTAAATCTCTTATGGAATTGAAAGTAATCCAGAATAGCCAGAACAATTTTGAAACAGAACAATGTAGGAGGACCCACACCTCCCAATTTCAAAACTTGCTATAAAGCAACAGTAATCATGAGAGTATGGTACTGGTACAGGATAGTTATATAGAACAATAGAATAGAATTGAGTCCAGAAATAAATCCATACATCTATAGTCAACTAATATTTGACAAGGGTGCAAGGACCATTCACTGGGGAAAGAATAGTCTTCCAAATAATCACCTCCAACACCTTCCACAGACATACCATATTCCTTTTAATTAAGCCTAATATTCAATCTAATAAGATGCAGATGGTTTCTCATTGCAAGCATTTTGGCAAGCGATTGTTTTGTTTTTGAAAATAAAAATACACAGCAAATCTTGGAATTTTGGAAACTGGAAAGGACCAAAGTTATCATATAGAAACTCATCCAATCTGTGCATTTTACAGCCAAAGAACTCAGTAATTTGCCTAAGGACTTACAACTAACAATTGCAATTGGAAAGAAGACTAATCAGGTTTCCTGCCTCCTAATCCTGGATTCTTTCCATCCAATGAGTTTGCCTCTCTAAATTATGTCTCTTCTCTGGAGATATAAAGAAAATAACAAACCAAGGCAATATGTCAGATTAACTAAAAAAATACATATACATACACATATGTGCACACACACACACACATACACACATCTTATTGCTCTCCTTTTAACTAGCCTGAGAATTTATGAGAAAGCTCCTCTCCTAGTTTAAAGCGGGACATACCTGGAAAGAAGTTTTAAGAAGAGCACTCATGGTCTGATTGAGAAAAGAGAATTGATTCTTTATTCAAAATGCAACTCAATTTACCATTTGAATTAATGTCTGGATTTATGTCTCAGCTGCCTAGATTTGATTTTCCCATTAATCATAAAGATCATTTGGACCACAGGCTTTGTGCTATCCATTTCTGGCTCATTCCTTCTTCCTTACGGATCCTGTGCCCTATGGAGCTTTTAAGACCAAGAGATATGTCAGGAGGAAAGGGGACAGTGCCCCCCTGCAGTGGGTGTTTGTGCTTTTACGCTATGAATTTCATCCTATATTGACAGCAGAGAGTGATAAAGACATTTGCCTTTCATTTTTCCTTCCTTTTTTCCTTTTTTCCTTAACACAAAGTGTGTAACCTCATTCTCTTTGTAAAAGACTTTAAGTAATGCAAAATTATAGAGCGTAAAATATGAATACTCCTCTCTAAACACTCCCACTGCCCTCACTAGAGATAGCAGCTGCTCGTAGTTTCATGGGTTGTCCTATTCCATAGTCTTTTACTTAATTCATTCTCATCCATGCATGTGTAAATATGGAATTATTTTTA
>NC_060268.1:71263682-71315482 GCF_021613505.1 Equus quagga
CTTAATTCATTCTCATCCATGCATGTGTAAATATGGAATTATTTTTATTAAAATAGAGCTATACTCTATACATTGTCCTGCTTTCTTAATAATATGTCTGAGATCATTCGGAATCATTGCATATTGGCCTGCCTCATTCTTTTTTAAATGCTACACTACCAAGTTGCTAATAATTATGTGGAGGTCACTATGTTGTAAGGACCTATTCAAAGTGCTTTACATTATTAATTCACTTAATCCTTGCAGTAAGCCTCTGAGATAAAACTGTTATGCTTAATTTATAGATGAGGAAATTGAGGAAGTTAGGTCATCTTCCCAAAGACACACAGCTAGTTAAGTCTGGCATCAGAATGTCATGCTTTCAACTGCTAGGCTACATAACTCCTTCATAATGTAAATGTTAAGTAATGTATTTAAATAGTTCTCTATTAAGAAATTTTTAGATTGTTTCTAATCTTTCACCATTATAAACAATGCTGTAATTACATCCTTGTACATGTAATCAAGTCTATCAATCTTTTCTTTTACAGTTTCTGAATTTGTATCTTGTGTGGGAAGGCTTCTCCAACCCTAGGTTATAAATAATCCTTCATTTTCTTCTATAACTTTTATGGTTTGGCTTTATTCATTTAGAACTTGAGTCCCTCTGTAATTTATTTTGATGTATGGCATAAGTTAGAGGTCTAATTTGATTGTCTTCCATACAGATAGTCAATTGTCCCAACATCATTTTTGAACAGCCTATCTTTTTTAAAGTTTTTTGATTAAGGAAATATTTCCCAAGAAAATCATTTAAGACTTAAAAACAGCTTACATCAACACATTACAATCTACCCATGCTTAATCAACCATTGAGAAATATAAACATACAATGGCTCATTAAGCATACAAGTAAAATTCAGTTTACAGGATGGGGAAAACAAGGGCAGAAACCAGGGGTCCCCCCCCCCCCCATATCAAATGCACTGAATATTTTATAAGGGAAAGATCTTGGACTTAGTTCAAATTCTGGCTCTGTTCCTTCAAAAATAGTTGGTCTTGAATAAATTCTATGCCCCTGTTTCCTCATCGGTAAAAGGGGATGATAGTAACACTTGTCTCAAAAAGCTGTTGTAATGATTAGAACACCTGGCACTCATTAGTTGAGTTGTTCAATATGAAAGGTCTGATTGTCTATTTTTTGCTAAAGAACCAAGTGTCCCCCAAAAGACATTCCTGTTCCTATACTCAAAAGTCTTTAGGTGATACAATGTTGTCAGTTGGACCTTGGTTTCAAGGAACAGATTTCCAGAAGTAGATATAAAGTTTATTGTTGATTTCTTGGGAAAATGAAGAGAATTCAGGTCCTTTTATTTGTCTTTATGGGCTCAGAAACACTAAGAGAACAAAATAGAAATTATTGAAAGGCAAATTATGTCTCCCTTTTTGTCTTACCTTCCTTCGCCACAGCTATTATTTCAAACCTGTTCTTTCTTAATCCTTCTGTTCTGCCACCATCTTCAACAACTAGCCTCATCTCACCTCCTACAGCGGAGAAAAAGAAACGCATCTTCCCTCGACTTCCGGCTACCAAACTTATCAGCGCCCGCACCTATACTAGTCCATTCTCCACCAGTCCTCCCACCAAGATCAATCACTTGTGTGTACTCTGCACCCCTCCCCTGACTGCCTCCCTGAATCAATAATCCCCTCTCTCCATCTCTCCAGCCTCTCCCTCTCCATCTTGGCTCCCTTCAGTCAGATCCTAAGCAGATCTTAACTACCACCACCACAACAAAACCCTCCCTCAACTCCACATATCCCCGCAACTGCTGCCCTCTTTCCTTCCCCTCACAGCCCGACTTCTTTAAAAAGGAGATGCGAGGCCGGCCCACTGGCATAGTAGTTGAGTTTGGCGTGGTCCACTTTATGGCCCAGGTTCACATCCTGGACGTGGACATACACCACTTATCATGCCATGCTGTGGTGGTGATCCACATATAAAATAGAGGAAGATTGGCACAGATATTAGCTCAGGGCCAATCTTCCTTTTGCTTGAGGAAGATTGGCAGTGAATTTTAGCTTAGGGGCAATCTTTCTCACCAAAAAAAAAAAAAAAAAAAAGGAGTGCACCCTTGCTATGCCCACTTTCTCTCCTCCCTAGAGATCTCAACCTACTATAATCTGGCTGTTGTCCCCACCTCCAAATCTGCTTCACCAAGGTCAAGAAGCACTTCCTTGTGCTAAATCAATGGACTCTCCTCAGTCCTTATCTAGCTTGACCTCTTGGCAGCTTTGGGCACTTTTGACTACTTCCTCCTTCTTAAAATACCCTCTTCTCTTGGATTTCATGACACTATAATTTCTTGTTTTGCCTCTAACCACTCTATCCACCTCTTCCTAGGATTCTTCCAGAGCCCGTTATCCTCTGCAAGTATCTTACATACTGCTATCTTCAGAGTTGTGGTCTAGGCCCTCTTCCCTTTTCTTCACATACATTCCCTGAGTGCTTTCTATACCATGGCTCCAATTAACATTCATATTCTGTTGACTTCCAAAACTGTCAATCCATCCTTGGCCAGCAGACCCAAAGTCCAACTTCCTAATGGACAGTTCCATTTGACCACCCACCTTAAATTCCTTAAGCACAATATAACCAAGTGAAACTTCATCATCATCTCAACCCCGTCCTTCACCATCTATGAAGATGGCCAAGTGCCACGTCATCTTTCTCTCCATCTTCTCCTTCATCCCAAGTCCTGTCCATTCTACCCCTAAACATCTCTTGAATTCAATCCACTTCTCTCCAACTCCATAGTCACCATCCTGGTTAGGCCATTATCACATCTCAAGTGGACTTCTGCTGCTACCTTCTAATCAGTCCGCTCCTTGCTACCACTCTTTCCTCTCTCCTATCTAGTCTGACACCACAGTCAGCTTAATCTTTTAAAATCTCAAATATGATCTTGTTATTCCTTTACGTTAAACCCATCAGTGGTGTCTTATTGCTCTTAAAATAAACTTCACAGATTTTTATACAGCTTATAACCCTGTAAAATCTTGCCTTTGCATCTCTCTCCAGCATTGTCTCCTACCATTCCCACCCTTACCTACACACACACACATATACGTCACAGTTCACTTATACTGAACATTTTTTTATTTCCCCAAATACCCTTTTTGACCTGTAGATATACTATACCCTCTGCCAAGAATATCCTCCATCCAACCCTACCATGACCCCAACCACTTCTACCCAATTTGTGCTTCAGATTTCAGCATTCAACTCACTTCCTCTGGGAAGCCCTCCCTGAATCCTCACCTGTGAGCTCTGATAGCAATCTAGACCATCCTTTATCAGGATTTAGTCCACCATAGTAAGTTACAAGTACTGATCTTTTGTCTGTCTCCCTCACTGGTTTGTGACCACAGGGACCAAGTGTTTTTTCTACATTTCCCATCAGCTAGCACAATGCTGGATCAGAATAGACACTCAAAACACTGAAGGAAACCAGAATATGTCATCCAAAATATGACTCTTTGACATAAAAATTATTTTGAGCTGAAGGCAACCAAGAAGCAGCAAACGCAGAAAAAGCTCCCTCTACCTATGTTCTCTACCTTAGTCCTAGGAAAACCAATATGATTGGTCACCTTACACAAGGTAGTGAAGCCTCTGGTTGGTGAACATCCAAGGGCACTTTCTATTTGAATGAAAGCCATGACTGCCACTGGATTTTCAGACGGCTTCTCTGTCCATGCATGCACTTTAGAATCACATGGAGAATCACCCCCAGAAACTTTTGACTTAATTGATCCACGGTGGGACCCAGGCAGGTGTTTTGAAAGCACCTCCAGGTGATTTTTAACGCAAGCCAAGATTGAGAACCGCCAGGTAAATTCTTCTCAAAAGTATTGTTTCCATGTTCAGCCTTCAGAAACTTGAAAATGGCTTTTGAATATTAAAAGGGAGATTTTGATATAAAACAACATTTTTTCACATGTGTAAGCAAAATTAGAATATGCTTAGCAATGGAAAAATTCTAAAATTCTTAGTAAAATTGTCCAACAATCAAGTTAAGAAAGAATATACAAAAAAGAACTTTTGAGGAAAGCTTTGTCTTTAACAAAGATCCTTGGAGTTATATATCTGAATTATGTCCCTTCAAAGTAGTTACTACATGAAGACAAGCCATCAAACCTATTTTAATGATGCTGCCACTATGGAAAAATAAATTTATTAGAGAGAAATTGCCCTTTGAGACTGAGATTTATTAAAATGTGTTGAATGGTGAAAAAATGTTGATCTTTGGTTGTGGATTTAACCTCTGGAACCAAGGAAATATCACTTGGGATTAAGTCAGGTGAATCAGTCGTTAACCAAGTTTGGTGCTCTCATTGTGGGCATTAGGCCCACTGTCTCTGAGGAGCTCTTGCTAAATATCATAGCCCTAAATAATGAGCACTCTACCTGGCACAAAGCAGAAGCTCAGGGACTGAACTTAAATGAAGTATTGAGACGAATTATCCTAAGTGGCCTTGAAGGTCATTCTCAAAGAACACATGAGAAATGGTTGGAGCAATAATGGCCTCATTGGAATAAGGATGTGGTTTTCCTGACAGAGAGTGTTCACACCAAGTTTGTTACAAAGACCATTTCACTCCTTCCCAAAGATGTTTATATCAAAGGGAAGTGACCCATTGCAAAGTCACGGTGGCTCCAAGAAAAGATGATGGCTGTGTCTTTGGAACCTTCACAGGAGGACATTCATAACAAGGAATAACCCAAAATGTAGGTCTGACCCATGGCTGTGCAGGCTCAAAACCATAATTGCCAGCATGCAGAGAATAGGTCTACCTCTCAAAGCTAGACTCCCATTAGCCAAGATGATAAGAATGATGTACAACACCAAAATTTCAATTAGTTATGTTACAAAGAGAAGTCTAACAGTTGTAGGGTCCAGAAGCCTCTGATAATTATGACCAGCACACTTTCTCCCAGAAAGCAGACCTAAGTAGGAAGCTAAGTCATCATGAGAAGGTGGCTTGGTGAGCAGGAACTCAAGATCAGGTAAGGCCTCAACAGCATACAGTTGGAATAACCTAATGACCATTCTCACAATAGGGAGAGCCCTTCAGCAGGAATGCAACACTCAAGTCCAGTTACCAGGAATGCCTCTCCTCTATTATTTGGTGGAAATGGCTCAAATTCACCTCTGCAACCATTGTTTAATTTTTATTTCCATGACTACAATCTCTTTCCTGAGGGACATATTCTGTACCTATGTTAACACATTCAATCATGCTATGTTAAACCTTTCGAGTCTTAAAACCAGTCTGTTTTCTTAAGGTGACTTTGCACCTTTTGCTTTGGTCCGTTATGAGTTGACTTTAATCTTTAACTCTTATTTCCCTATTTTCCAAGTTTATGAAGTTCAGGAAATATATAGAACCCATTACATTCTGACAACACTTAGTAGTACTGGCAGTCTCTCATATTAGAAAGAAAAATTCATTCATTCATTCATTCATTAAAGAAATATTAATTGTGCCAGGTACTTGTCTAAATGCTGGAAATTCAGTAGTAAATAAAACAGATAAAGTCTGAAACTTAATGGGGCTTACATTCTATTGAAAAAAGCAAATAAATGAAGGAATAAATAGTTATATAAAATAATTGCATCTGGTGATAAAGTGAAAAGGAAATCATTAAAATTAGAAACTCCTATTAAAATGTTCATTTGTAAAAAAGAGACAATTGTCACCTCTGGGAGATTTTAAATTATATCTTCCATGTCCCCAAAATAACGAGAAATATCACGGTTAAAGGAGAGAAATGAAGGAGAGGGTCCCACTCAAAAGAATACAGAAAAATATGAGATCAAGAACCTTGGAAATTCAAGGACTCAGGACAGTGAGAATAGGACCTGTGTGGTTCTGCAGTCCCACAAATCTATGCTAGTGAATTTTCTCCCTACCATTGCTGCTTGTATTTTGACAGTTTCCTCAGGATCTATGACCTTAAGTGATGCACGGAGAAGGGGGAAAATGAAATTACTTCATTGTGCAATAGCTGAATTTAATGTCTAGCAGCAATACCCCGGATTTTTACTTTGGGTCTTGCAAAAGTAATATCTCCCCATGAGGGATGGACAAAAATGGAGTCAAGAAGGACCTGAATGCCTGAAAACAGACCCATCATATTTAACCTAAGAAATAGAGAAGCAGCAGCCAGAAGTAATTTTGTTCATTATAGCATGTATCATTTATTGACTACCCACTAGGTCTTATATGTTCAAGAGGCATTTGCATGTTTTACCCAAATAAATTCGAAGACCCAGTGTAAACTGATCTCCAAGCAAAGTCACATTCAAAGAAATATAATCCAGTTGTCAAAAAAATTTTTAAATAATTGTGTTCATTACTTGCATTTTGAAATAAACTCCTTAAAATTCCCTTTCATTGCCTCTCCATTCTCTAGAGCCTCTTATCCCATCCTCACACTCCATTTCCACCCAAAATGCACTGAAAACCCACCACCACCACTAGGATAGGCTCTGGTTTCTTCTTTTTTCTTTCTCTTTTCCTCCCATTTTTCTGGTCCACTATTTCTAACCATTCTCCGGATTCGAAGTCACAAACACTCGGAGAGGCAAACAAGCAAGACGGAAATCATCTCATAAGATGAGGAATGGATGAAACTGGAAAGACAAAAGTAATATTATCTTTATTAAGTTAGGACAAGGGAGAGTGCAGGAAAGGGAAAGGCTGAGAACATCCACGTGTTAATAGATGTGAGAGATGATTAGAACAATGGCCCTAGGGAATCCTCTTCCCTGCTTCCAGTCCCTTTGCAATGAGATATGCCTCTCCTTGAATCTGGACTGGCCTTGTGATTTGTTTGGGTCAATAGAATGCGGCAGAAGTGACGTTGTGGAAGTTCTGGAACCTTGCCCTGAAGAAGCTTGGTAGATTTTGTTTTTGTCCTTTGAGCCCTGAGACTATTATGCTGTGAAGAAACCCAGTCCAGCCTGCTGGAGGATGAGAGGCCATATGGAGAATAACCAAGGCATCCCAGCCGTCAGCCAGCACCTATGACCAGACATGTGAGTGAGGCCATTGTGGACTCTCCAGCCCCAGTTGAGCCATCAGATGACATAATCACTTGAGAGATTCCAGGTAAGAACTGCAAAAGAACTGACCAAACTACCAAACCGTAAAATTAGAAGAAATAGTAAATCATTGCCTTGGGATGGTTTATAACAGAGTAAGGATTATTTGCATATAAATCATTAGTTCATGTAATGCTTACAACACAGAGTAGGTTATCCTTATTTTATAAATGAGAAGCTGAATTCTTGCAAAATTAAGTATCTTGTTCAAGGTCACAGAACTTCCAAATGCTAAAACTAATATTGGTATCCTGGTCTGCTGGATTTCAAATCTCATTCTTATGTGGTCCTCTGGCTCCACCTCTGTGAAAATCTGTAATATCTACCGAGAATCATTTCTTCTGTTAGACTCATAGGAACTGTTCACTCAAAACAGTCTCTTACTTTAGATCTCCCACTTCCCAGCATCTTTAAGACTTATACATACACATCCATACAGTTGGAAATACGCACACATTGTGTTCTAGTTTATGTCTCTGTGGCATATTATATATGGTTAAGAATATTGTTCAATTTGGACTTCAAAGGTATTTTAATGGCTGTCCTAACTTCATTTTTGTTTATTTACTTACTCTTGTTTATTAGCTATAATAATTGCTATCAATTGTTGAATGTTTCCAATGGGTCAGATACTCTACTAAGCACTTTATATGCATTATCGCATTTAAAGCTCACACTGACTAGTGTTGCTAGTATGATCCGTATTTTGCCAATGGGGACACTGAGGCTAGGAGAGTCATATAACTAGTAAGTGATATAACTGGGATGCAAACCCAGGCCTGTCTGATGATAAAATCTGTGCTCTTAACCAGTGGATTATATTCAGTGGTATTCTGGTAAGTGGTTTGCAACTGGTTCCATGAGAAAAAGAAAGCCTAATTTGCAGCCTTTCCTGATTCCCGTGGTGTAAATACTCCCATCATCATCAATGTCAATCTAACAAAGTGACTTTGCTGAAGGCAGAGATGGGAAAAGCAGAAAATCTAGGAAGAGCCCCCCAACCCTTGAGTCCTCTCCAAGAGACAGACATGGCCTATGACATGGTAGGTGCAAAATCTTGGCTGATATCACAGTTGGCCATCAGTCATTTTGAAGCAAGAACACTGATAAAGAGCTATGGCACAATCCAGAAAACTGAACTGACATGTAGATGTCCCAAAGATGTTTCCATTGTCCTCTGATGCCCTGACTAGTCACTGGCACCATTATGGCAGACCACGTTCCAGGAAGTATCATACAAATCACCTAGTCCAGAGCTGGGAGGGATTTGAAAAGGCCTCTAGTCCAACTTCCTTCTCTGAGTAAACCCTTTTCTCCTTACAACCAGTGGGGGTGATCTAGCCAGGGTGTTGGCCTCATGGCTTAGGGGTTCTAAAGGAGTTCAGATGAGGGTATGGATTTCTACCTGAGTCAGCACAGGGCTTGGACACTCAGAAAGGACAAGTCAAGTCAAAGACGAATGAGAGGAAATATGGCCTGATGGCTAAGAGCATGGACTCTAAAATCAGAGATACCTAAATATGATTCCAAATTCCATCCAGTATTACTCATGGGACCTTAGACTATTTAATCTTTCTGTGCCTCAGTTTCCTCATCTATAAAATGGAGATACTAATATCATCCTCATAGAGTTACAAGAAATACATATGCTAATGTATGTAACACAGTGCCTGGCACATAAAAATGTTCAATAAAGAGCAGCTGTTAGCATTATTTTCCACTACTCTTTAGGAAATGCTGAAGCTCAGATACCAAAAACATAAAAAATAAATACTGACTCTGAACAGCAAGAGCAGAATGGACGTCAGGGTAGCAAAATCAACAACAGGGAGTTTTAAGCGAAGAAACTCATTTCAGCTTTGTATTTTAGAAAGAAAACTCTTGCAGGCTATAAGAGTAGGATAGACCAGAGAACAGAAGACCCACTAAATCCAACTGAGTGATAATGAAGGCTCGAACTATAAGTGGAGATGATAGGAGAGTTTTGAGAGAACTCTATGATGAGCTTGAGGATGATAACAATGAAAGAAGTCAAGGAAAAGGAGGAATTCCACTCTCTGGCCTAGATAGCTAGGTAGATAGAGTCTGTGGGAAGCACAGGAGGGTTGAGGGTGCATCTGCTGAGAAAATCTGTGGACATGGCTGGTAGAGACATGTGGTAGTTGGTTGGAGAGGTGTGTCTGGAAGTGTTGGAGGCAGAATCAGGAGCCATCGGGCAGAGGAGTTCCTATCTCCTGCAACTAGCCACCCATGGTTCCTCCTTCCGGAGCCAAAGCTTTCACTAACATTGATCCAGATCTCAACAGAGCACTGAGTCCTGAAAAACCAGCAGAAAGGTAGAAGAGTTTTTGTCTGAGTAAATAAGGAGGTGATAAACAGCAGCTGCTGGAAAGATAACAGCTTTACATGGCAGTCAATAGAATCTCATAGAAACTTAAAAGTACGGAAGTGTTTTAGAACTACAGCAGAACCTCTCAAGAGAGCAGTCAATATAATAGACAGTCAAAGAAATTAGAAAACCAGGATTCCATTTGGGGAACTTTTTTTTCCATAAAGTAGTTTTCCATTATTGTGTATATGAGAAGATTTTGAAAATGACAGTAAAAGGGAGAGACAAAGAAAACTAGAAAATACAGTTTCATACAAATACTATAGTTACTACCATTTTAGAATTTTTTTCTCCCAGTCTATTTTTACTATGCTTAAAGTGTTTTTTGTATCGTTGATAATATATATACATACACACATATATATGTATTTTGCTTTTCCATTACCATTATAACAAAAGTATTTTTGCAAGAATATGCAGGATAATTCACTCAAAAGAAAAAATCGACTTAAAATGAACCATTTCACATAAATGAATTTATCAAATTATAAAAGAAGTTTTAAAAAACAATGAGAAAGGGAAGCTTTATCAATAAATAGTGTTGACGGGGCCAGCCCCCTGGCCAAGTGGTTCACGTGCTCCACTTCGGTGGCCCCGGGTTTTGCTGGTTCAGATCCTGGGCACGGACATGGCACCGCTCATCAAGCCATGCTGAGGCGGCATCCCACATAACACAACCAGAGGTACTTACAACCAGCATATACATCTATGCACTGGAGAATTTTAGGGAGAAGAAGAAGAAGAAAGAAAGAAAGAGAGAAGAAAAAAGACAAGAGGATTGGCAACAGATGTTAGCTCAGGTGCCAATCTTTAAAAATAAATAAATAGTGTTGGTAAAATTGATTAGCACTTTGAAAAACGGCATTCACTTAAGTCTTTATCTTCTTCCTTGCATTGAAACAAAATGCTGATAGATTAAAATTTTTTGAAATATTAAATACAAAAGCTAGAGCAAATATAATTAAATACTTATTGAACTTCTAGAGGAAAAGGACTGTCTCCTTTCTAAGCTGAGACTTGACAGAATAAATCAAATATGAACTACAAGGGGTTAAGATCCTCTCTCCCTTGAGAACTCAATCAGATCAATAAGAAAAATCACTAAACCAGTAATGATAAAATGGCAAAGGAGATAAACAGACAAAAGATATACCTAGTCAACAAACAGAAAAATGTGTGACTCCAGTAATAATCAAAGAAATGTAAACTAAATACATTACCCTGTTTTTTATCCATTAAATTAGCATACTTTAAAAATAGTACTTAGTAAAGCAATCAGGAGAGGTTAGGAGTACTGCAATAACAAACAACCATAAAAATTAAGTGGTTGAAAACAGGGGTTGACAAACTTTTCCTGTAAAGAGCCAAACAGTAAATGTTTTAGGCTTTGTGAGTCATACAGTTTCTGCTGCAAGTACTCAACTCTGTCATTGTAGCAAAAAATCACCCATAGGTAATTCATAAATGGATGCATGTGGCTGTGTTCCAATAAAACTTTATTTAAAGAACAGGAAGTGGTCCAGATTTGGCCTTCAGGCCCTAGTTTGCCAACCCCTGGCTTAAAATAAGTTTATTTCTCCCTCATGCTACAGATCCATTGCAGATCACAAGGACATTCTGTTCATTATAAAACTTAGGGGTCCAGGCTGATGGAGGCTCCAAATCCACTTCTGCTTCTACAATTACTTCATCAGGGGAATTCTAGAAAATCACATGTAAGCAATTAAATGGGCCAACCTAGGAGTCACATCCATCACTTCCACTCACATTTTCTTGGCCATAACGTGTCATCCAGTCCTGCCCAACCACAAGAGAGCGAGGAAGATCAGATTTCCCTCTAATCAGAGCTGGTTATCAGTGAGCAGCACTAATGATAACCTTACTTAGTACTGGTGAGGATGAGGGGAAACAGGCATTCTCATACTTGGCTGACTTTTGAAGGTCATACATGTGCAGTAAGGTTGCTAGATGTAGCAAATAAAAGTACAGCATACTTAGTAAACTCGAATTTCAAATAAACTACAAATAATTTTCTAGTATAAGCACGTTTCATTCACTCTTTTCTTCCAGCCTGTGTTGAGTGCGCTGTCTGCCATTTTGTGACCATGAGGTGACAAGCCATTGTGGGGTATCAGAATTTGCTACCCCAAAATGTGTCTCTTTGGCTTGATTATGTTTAAGAACAAAAGACTCAGAAAGAAACTTTGACCTTCCCCTTACTGTCTGAAAGAATTTACGATAGAAGGCCTGTCCCAGGAAGGAGTTATCACCATAGATAACTATAGTATAATATGAACTAGGGGTGGTGGACAGGAAGGAACCCAGCAAGGCCTATTTGATCAAAGTCCTCCCCATGTCCCATTGTCTTTGCTTTAGGCATGGCAAACATTTGTTTACAAAACATTTGTTTTTCCATCTCCAAGTGAATTGCCTGCCTCTCCTCTGAGGTTTCAAACCACTACCCCCAACATCCTCCTTTGTCTTTAGCTGAAGATGATATTTAAGGTGGTGGCTTCAGCCATTTTGGTGAACTATTCAGTTTTCCTGGGTTTCTCTCATGTATACATGTCATTAAATTTGTTTGATTTTCTCCTGTTATTCTGTCTCATGTCAATTTAATTCTTAGACCAGCCAGAAGGACCTGGAGGGTAGAGGAATTATTTCTTCCTCCCCTACACCATCATGCTGAGCATATCAGAGTGAGGCAAGAGCAAGAGTCCAGGTCTTTAAAACTACTATACTGAGTGCCAACTTTGTGCCTGGTGTATGCATCATGGATGAGATCAGTTATTTTCATTTTACAGGAAACTGAGTCTAAAGAGTTTGAGTAACTTGCCCCACATCACAAATGTGGCCAATGGTGCAGCAGGGATTGAACTCCTTATCTCCATGCTATATGGCTCTCTCCTGCACTATCAAAGGGAAGCTTTGGGAGACACAGGATTCTCCTCCTAGTTTCCCATCAGTAGGATGAAGGGGTACACCAGAGGTCTTTAAGGGTCCCCTCCTTCTGAGAGCCTCTAAATCAGGGATACTTTGAAATTAACCATTTCAACAAATGAGCATTGCAGAAGTAGAGATGCGCAATTTTGAGAACTGTTCCAGTTTTGATTATTTCAAATGATTAACATTGCCAAACCCAGCTACTCACTTACTCCAAAGAAAGTTCCTGCTGGGTGGAGGAGGTTAGGAACTTCCATGTGGAGGCCTAAAGAAAGAGCCCATGTCCATAAACAACTGTGCTGGTCTAACTTGGGAAGCAAACCTCCTGGGACTGAAATCAAGCTCAGCCCCTAACTAACCATGATAACCTTGGACTTCTGTGTCTCAATGGAGATATTAATAGACAAAGCCTCGCAAGGTTTTTATAAGGAGTAAATGAGATAACATACATAATGCACTTAAAACATTGCCTGGCACATAAATTAAAAGTAAATAAATAAACAAATAAATGATAAATAAATGCTATGTTTCACTATTATTATCTTCTTCTCGAATCTAGTCTTCTTGTTCATTCCTTTCAGCTTTTGACTCCAGAATGACCCAGTAGATTTGAACATCCTATTTGCCCTGCTAAGATTTTGGCACCTATTGTTGAATGACTACAGTCTTGATTCTGGCCCCAGCTCCTCCTTTCTGACATATTTCTGGAGCTTAACTAGGATAGCCCCAAACCCTGACTTTGGCTTCATATATCTAATTGTGACTCCAGAGCTCCATATATACTCCCCCTCTCTGAGCTACTGACAAAAATCTGTCCATACTTAGTTTGGTCCTGTAAATAAAGATTCCCATCCTTCCAAAAATTCTTTTCATTCCTTCATTCTTTCAATGAATATAAATCAAGACCTCCCCCCCCCCCCCGCCCCCCGAGGCAGGCACAGATTCAGGGAGTGAAGATCCCAGTAGCCAATATGACAGGCAGAATTCCTGCCCTCCAGAGTGAGCAATCTACTGCAAGAGACAGGTGATAAACAAATCAGCAGGTAAACATCTGTCAGATGGAGATGAGTCCAGAGGCATAGAGTGACCAGGGTACTGTTTTTACAGACAGTGTGGTGAGAGTTGACTGAAAAAATTCATTTTGTTCTACAAAGTGGAGCAAAGAACCAGTCTTTGACTGCTACTTGGAAGAAGACAGCTGCATGTACCACACATGGAGGAACAAGGAATAGTCCATGCAACAACAAGTTTTACAAGGAAGTCTGGGAACCATTCAGCTTTTCCAATGGGGGGGTACTTGCTCAGGGAAGTTACAACTCTCATAAGCATCAGGGCTTGGATTCTAACCAGATCTCTGCTGCTAAAACCCTGGGACCAGTCATCTCCTATGGTTCCTGGGGCTCCTTGTCTGGAACTTGATGGCCATACCATGAGACAGTCTTAGTCTCTTGGCTTAAGAAGTAACCTCAGAGTGGTGAAGCCAGGCTCTTGATGCAATGCAGGTGACAAAGGAATGGCAAGCAATAGGATATATTGGAGTATAGGAGGAAGCCATTTGGTGTAAACCTAATTTGGCCTGACTTTGTTTTTTCCAAAAGGGCCTGACCTGGCCATTGAGCATGCACTGTAGATCTGCTATAAGCATTTGCTATGTCCCAAGGACGAAAACAAATGGCCTTAAGATAATGATGCAACTTCCCGGACATTGGCATTTCCTTAAGGATAAGCATCTCTCCCTAGGCTAGGAACTGATTGCTGTGCTCACCTGGGGCCACTCATCTTGAGACAACAGATCTGCTACTCTGCTGTGTCTACCAAGACAGCAGACCTACTGCCTGCTGTGTCCATCAGTCACTGTGCCTCCAAAGCAATCTCATGACTATTGTAAAAGGGACATTTCCATCATATGTGAAACATGCTCTTTGATGGTATATAACCACGCTGTACACTCCCCTTCTTTGATGCCCTTCTTTCCTTGGGGAAGGAAGACCACAGCCTATGTGGTCCTCACATTTGGCTCATAATAAACTCACTCCAATTTTTATTTATAGGTTGGTTATGGATTATTTGCATTGACACAGGCATCATCTCCAGATGGGAATGTCTAGGAATGTCTGAGCAGTATCCTCTTGATTTCCTGAGGACTTTTGCAAGGAGTCCCTATGAGCCCAAACCACAGGGAAGATGCCTCCTTTCTGCTCTTCCTCTTCTTCTTCCTTCTCTTCTTCACACTTCTGCAGCTTTCCCATGTACTCAGAGAACCAGAGAGGCAGAACACAGAGAGAAGCAACCTGATCTCTGAGAATCTCAGGTGAGAGTCTGATTTCTCATGACCCACCAGGAGTGCCTCATCTTCCCTGAGAGAAATTACCAGGGGCTACCTCCAGTCTCGGCCTGTTGACCCTGAGAGGAAGCTGGGGAAGGGCCTCAGTGGAGGATCCCTGCCTGTAAAATCCAAAAACCTCCATCGTCACAGCCCCCCAGTTCTTCTCTCTGACCCACACAGACCCGTCTCCCTCAAAAAGACAAACATGTAGGAAAACACCTGCATTCTTAATAGAGCCCTTATTTCAAGCAGAGCACCTTCATTTTGAGTTGGCAAAAGAAATAGGTTTGTGAGGGAAATCAGGAGCAACCGGGGGGGCCATAAGATGTCCCAAAGGCTTACTGTTATGGGGTTGGCAACGATTTCAGAACAAAGTATGAAAAGTTGCACACTTAAGATAAATGAAAATGCATTTCATTCATAACCAAATTAAAGGGCTTCAGGCTCTGTGAGTAATCTTGGGCTGGTCTCTTTTTTTTTCCTCAGTCTCCTAATTTAACCATCTGGAATTCTTCAAAAAGTGCCATCTTACTCAGCATTTGGAAATGAAGGAATTGACTTTAAATGGAAAATCTACATTTCATTGTAAAGTGAGAACTCAACATTTGTGTCCTATTCTGCACAAATCACAAATACGTATGCTTAGCAGATGGTAAAGGATAACTCCAGAAAATTCATTTCATACATGACAGGAGACATATAAATGTATAAATGGACTGAAGAATCTGAAAAATTCACCCCCTGTCCAGGGTCTCAAGGGCCCTATGATGTCTTTTCTAAGCATGTGGAATGTTCGGTGTAATATATGCTACATCATTTGCAAGTGCAGAATGACGTGCAGTCTGTGGTCTAATCCCGGGCTGGGCACTCGTTACAGTGCTGCCAACACAATTTAAATCAGTCTTGGTTTCTTGATCTTTAAAATTGGACTGAAAACAAACCTCATGGTATTTTTATGATGCTCAGAAGTTTAAACAAAAAAATATATGTACGTTCTTGGAAAATCTTAAAGCACTATATAAATGTAACTTTCCAAATAAGTATAATTCTGGGGTCTAGGAGTTAGTAGGTCCCAAAGGACCATGGAGGTGGGAAAGAGGGGCTTGAGTCCCTGCTATTGTCACAGCTGTCATTCAGCAAGAGCAAACCCTAAGAAGCCTTGTGTGCCCTTAGTAAACACGGCAGGGTTTAGTAGGCCAGGGTGAGGAGTTTCCAAAAGTTTTCTCACAGGAGAATGATGTGGGCAAGATTTGAACTTTATAAAGCTCACTCTGACAGCCTTGGAAGAAGTGGAAAGCAGGAGAGCACATTAGGAGGTCGTTATGATACCCAGGGAGGAGAAATGTCACAGAGGCTAAAACCGGAGCAGGAGCAGAATAAACAAAGGAGGGGAGATACTTGTAAGTGTTTAGAAGATGCAGTTGACAGGAGTAGTCAGGAGTAGGGTGGGAGAGGGTGAGGGAGAGGGAGGGATCTAGAATGACTCCTAGGTGTCTTTCTGGGAAAACTAAGTGGAAGGTGCTGCTATTGATTGAGATCATAAGCCCAGGAGGAAGAGCAACATTTTCTGAAATCAATAATATGTCCAGTCTTGGAAATGTTGTGTTTGAGGCACCTGTAGAATATCCACGTGGAAATAAATATCCAACAGGGAATTGGATATACTCGTCCTTAGTTTAAGACAGATGTCAAGGCAAGATAAGCCAATTTGGGAATTATTGGCACTACATTGCTAATAGCTGAAACCAGAAATCCAGATGAGATCAGCTGGTGTGGTGAACACACTGTTTTTACCTTGTATGGAAGTGTCGCACATGGTCTGGCGGGGATGTCAGTCATGAACCCACCCCACAACCCTCATGCCAGACATGGCTGATTGTAGCATCCCTGTCCCCTTGCACAGCCAGGGATGGGCACTTAACCCAAGGGCTGCAAACTCAGAATCTTCTCTGGGGTTGATACATGCAACTGGGGAGCATGGCTACTGAATGAAGTGCTCACACAGAGGGAGACAGAACCAGAGATGGAAAGAAAGACAAAGTGCAGATAACAACACTTGAATCCTGATTTAGCCAGGCCTGAAGCAAGATTCTCCCCTCGACTTGGCAATTGTGAGCCAATCAATTTCTTTTTGTTGTTGTTGTTGTTGTTGATGTTAATTTGATTTAAGTTTCCTGCAACCCAAATAGTTCTAACCAACACAGAAATTGACACCAGATGAGACGTACTGCCAATGAAACAGCGTAAAGGGCAGAACTGGCTCAATCAAAGCGAAATGGAAGAAAATGAAGATCCCTCCAATTTTCAAATGAGAAGTTGGTGATGAATGTTGTATAGTGCAAAGCAACTGGCTGAATTCTTGTCTATCTCAGGACACAGATTGTGTTCCTACTAAGCTTGGAGCTTTAGGGAACTTGGTTAGAAATAGGTATATGGGGGATGAGGCAGTGGAACTAGGCTGGTGCAGCTGCCATGTGCAAAAGGGTCAAGAATGGGAGGCTGCTTACATAAAAGAGATTAAGTAAATAAGTAATGATATTGAAGGTAAGTAGAACTAGGCTGCTCACTGTCAGACAAGGGAAGTAGACTTGGGAAGGGAAAAGACTAGACTATAACCTGGGGCAGTGAATTGGAATTAGAGATATTAATGTGAATTTATGGATTTTAATAGAGGAAGAGACATAAATATAGAATATATATATAGATGCATGTGTATAGGTGTGTTATGGTTAAATGATCCTCTCAGAATTCATATATGGAAGTCCTAATCCCCAGGACTTCAGTATGTGACCTTTCTTTCAGTATGGACCTTTCTTTACAGAGGTAATCAAGTTAAAATTAGGTCATTAATGTGAACCTTTATCTAATTACTGGTGTTCTTACAAAGGGAAAATTTGGAGACAGATACACACACAGGGAGAAAGTCATGTGAAGAAAAAGGCAGAGATTGGAGTGATGACACAAGCCAAGGAATGCCAAAGATTGCCATCAACCATCGAAGCTAGCGAGGAAGCATGAAACAGATTCTCTCTCTCAGCCCTCAGAAAGAACCAACCCTGCCAAGACTATGATCTCAGACTTCCAGCATCCAGAACTGTGAGATAATAAATTTCTGTTATTTAAACCACGCAGTTTGTGGTACTTTGTTGCAGCAGCTCTAGGAAACTAATATAATATGTGTGTATGTGTACATAACTACATATACATATTTCCTAGGTCTTTCCACTAAGAGAGACGAGACCTCCTAGAAGCACACAAGATCTTCCGCATCTTGGCTTTTAAATACCATTCTTCACTAAAAGGAGCAGGACTCCTTGAGATGGAGAAATGGCTGAATCCAGGGTTAGTGCAAGGAAACTACAAGATGAACTTGAAATACCTTGACATGCCAAAAAAGTCAGGAAATGCTCAAAGAATGATGAGCACATGTCAAAAGGACACAGAAACCAGACTGAAAGGTCTCCCATGGGCCAAAGATGGAAAGATTTGAGGGTCAAAATAACTAATTATAATAATGGATTATAATCCATTGAATAAAATAAGAATCCATGGGTCTGTATTGATATAAATAAATAACTGAATAAACACATAAAGGGAAAACTCTACCTAATAATAGAATTGCAACTAGTTAGTGTAGAAGAAATGATGGAATTAGAAAAATCACCATGTGGCAAACACTAAAGTAATAATTGACTTGGGCAAGAATTATCAGTAAATGCAAAAATCAGTGAGTGGAAGTTTAATGAGGAAGAGGATGTTTACTTACTCTCAAAGAATCTTCCCATGGGGCTGGCCCCCATGGCCAAGTGGTTAAGTTCGTGCTCTCTGCTTCAGCGGTCCAGGGTTTCACCAGTTCAGATCCCGGGCCCAGACCTAGCACTGCTCATCAGGCCATGCTGAGGCAGCGTCCCACCTGCCACAACTAGAAAGACTCACAACTAAAATATACAACTATGTACTGTGGGGCTTTGGGGAGTAGAAGAAAATAAATAAAATAAAATAAATCTTTTAAAAAAAAGAATCTTCCCATAAAATACATTTTAATCACAAAGCACTTATTGGTTACCTTTGCAGTGAAGAAACCAGCAGATGCCATCAACCAAGTGGTAAAAGTTAACATCGTAAGTGATGGGACAAATTGACATGTGTGCCTCCTGAAATGATGCACTGAGAAGAAAACAAGATTACATCTGTGTTATTCCTGCAAAAAATAGCAAATAATCAAAATCTAATCATGAGGAAACCTCAAACAAAACCAAATTGTGGAATATCTTACAAAGTAACTAACCTATACTCTTGCAAAGTATCAAGGCAATGAAAGACAAATAGTTCAGAAAAAATTATATATATCTATATGTGTATATTATACACACATTATTACACATGTATATATACATACGTAATTTTTCTTTTTTTCTGTTTTTATGTATCTGCATATATATACACATATATGGGAGAGAGATTTAGAAAGAGACTAAGACAAATGTGATAAAATGTGAATAATAGGGAAATCTGGTTAGGGGAGTACAGGGTGTTCTTTTCTTTCAACTTGTCTGTCAATTTCAAAATATTTGAAAATAAAAACTTAGTTTAACAAATTGGAACACACACACACACACACACACCACACACCTATCTCATGATGGTATAATGTTGTAATGTGCTTCCCACTTCTCCACATCTTGAAGAAAAGGACACTTCATATCCAATTGCCTTGTATGAAAGTGGAAGGAGAAGGGCACATGGATTTATCAGGAGAGATCCTTTCTGCCTGTGGTCATTAATGACATATCACTGTCCACGTCAGATAACCACTTGTCTTTGGAAGTGCAAAAGCCAAATTCTCCACCCCAAGATGAACGTAGCACAAGCTTTGTGGGAGTGAAGAGAAAACATGGTAGAGGATAAACTGAGACCTAGGTGGAGGCAGAGACGTCAGGCTTCTCTCAAGGTTATCCAGCATAGCAGTTATTATGTGTTTCCTGCAAGTAGTAATACATAACAGAAGTTTACGTAGTGAAACCTTTTAATTACCTCACACAGCAAGATGTCTGGAGGATATGTGTTCCAATTTTGGTGAACAGATCAAGTACAACATCAAGAACAAAGCTCTCTCTACTTGTCTGCTCTGCCATCCTCAGTAGGAGAGCTTCTTGCCCTTAGTTGTACAGGATTCACATATAGTCTCAGAGAGATGGTCACCCTCTGCTGGGGTTTCCATGCTGGGCAGATGTGCATCTGAGGCCTTTGGAAGCCAATTTCCCCACCACATAGAAAGAGTGTCAGCAGGATAAAAGCAGCACACAGAGGAGCGAGCCAAGACTCAGAAAGAGAGACAGTGCCATGGCAATGCCATCTGAGCTTCAGGACCCCAGTGGCCAGAAGTCCACCTCTACATGTCCCAGTTCTTGTGCCCGTGGATCTCCCTTTCTATTCTTTCTTCTCCTTTTTGATTTAAAAGTTGAGTGGTCCAGCAATTACACTTTGAGGTATGTACCCAAAAGAATTGAAAGCAGGGACTCAAAAAGACACCCATCTTCATAGCAGGATAATTCACAATAGCTGAAACATGGAAGCAACTCAGGTGTCCAGCAATGGATGAGTGGGTAAACAAATGTGGGATATACATACATAGAATACTATTCCAACTTAAAAAGGGAGGAAATTCTGGCACATGCTACAACATAGATGAATCTCGAGGACATTAACTTAAGTGAAATAAGACAGTTACAAAAAGACAAATATTATATGATTCTGCTTATATGAGGTATCTAGAGTAGCTGAATTCATAGAGACAGAAAGTGGAATGGTGGTTGCCAGGGGCTAGAGGTGGAGAGAATGGGGAGTTGTTTAATGGGTACAAAGTTTTGGTTTTGCAAGAAGACAAGAATTCTGGAAATTGGTTGCACAACAATGTACTTAACACTACTGAACTGTACACCCAAAAATAGTTAAGACGGTAAATGTTATGTTATGTGTATTTTAACAAAATTTAAAAATTTTTTAAAAGAATAGAATGGGGTTTCTGTCATGTACAACTGAAAGTGTCCCGACTTGAAAAAGAAGAAGTAGGAAGAGGAGGAGGAAACATGTTGTAAACAAAAAGGTGATAGAGCACCGGAGAACTCGAGTACTTAAGGAGAAGCTGGAAAAAGAGTAATTGGTGTAGGTGAGTGAGATGAAGATTCCCAGAAATGAAGGTGAGAAGCCAAGTGAAAATGGTGTCAAGGAACCCAAAGCAAAAGAAAGAGTTCTAGCTTGGAGGTATTAGTCAACAAATTTGAGTGGCCTTCAAGAGACCAAATAATATGAATACTAAAAAGTGTCTATTAGATTTGGCAGTTAGAAAGTTTTTCCACAGCTGATTCAGTAAAACCAAAAGAGAAGACTTTGATTACAGTGAGCTGAAGACTGAAGGCAGAGACAGCTTTTTAATGACATTTCAAGACTATCACTTAAAATCAATTCCATGAGCACAGGTTACAGGGATAACAATGGTGAGGCAAAGGTTAAGAAGCATCTCCAACGGTGGCCACATGGGTAGGAAAAAGCAGGCAGACCCGCGCTTTGCACAGCCCAGTGACCCTTTCCAGTGGACTTTCTGTTGACAGCCTGCTTTGGTGACTCAGGCAGGCCTGCTCCCTGCCTTGGCCTCTCGCCTCCCTTACAGTGTCCTGTGGCCCCCCAGTCTGCTGAGCTCTGCTTGGCCACTGGCCTGACTCTGATCTTGAGCAGAACAGTTCTAGACAGGACCAGCCTCACACCATGGCATTGAGCCCCAAACCTTCAGCTAGTAAGTCGACCCTGCCCTTTTCACCTGTTCCTACTATGGTGACATTTCCTCATTCCCAAATACCAGTGCCCCCTTCATATCCCAGTTTGGCATGAGGGCTCTGCCTTACTCCTCATGTTTATGGTAAACTCACCTGTCCCCTTCCTGCTGGTATCAGAAGACCTGTCCTATCCTCAGTGGTCCCTATCCTCCCTGTTCTCCTGCCCTGGACCAGGCCATGGACCCCTGCTACACAATGAACACCTACCATCACTTTGCATGTGATAGCTTATTTAATATTCACAATAATCCAATAAGTGTTGGACTAGTGTGGAAACTGGTGCCCAGAGAGACTAAACTGCTCAAAGTCAACCAGATAGGAATGAGCTGACCCAGATGTCACACCCAGGACATCCATTTCCAATGCCTATGTTCTTCCATACCACATCAGTTCTCACTAATAGAATCTCATTCAGGCATGCCATAGCTGTATATCTCCATCTGAATGTCACTCACCTGTTGTCCCTATTACTAGCCTTCCCCACCTGTACAAACACTCCTATCACCCTTTTACTCTCTATTTTGACAACTACTTTTGGCCTGAACTCCTTTATACCTGCTACTACCTTCTGAATACTGTATTTCTTTGCTACTCAACTTGTCATCCAGAGACCAGCAGCACCAGACATCACCTGGGAGCTTGTTAGAAATGCAGAATCGGGGGCCCTGCCCCAGATCTACTGAATCAGAATCTGTATTTTAACAAGATCCCCAAGCGTGTGTGCACTGAAGTTGAGACGTGCTGCTGCTATATTTTACCTGTTAACTGGGCTTCCTCCATGACCCACGGTTACAGCTAGTCCTCCACCCTCCTAGCCCTACAACCTGAAGGGGGCAGGTCTCCTTCCATATCTAAGTGCCTCTAGTTGGCCCTGTCCACACTGCAGGGTGGCCATGCCATGCAGGGTCCAGAAATATAACAGATTTCATCCATGACTCCCATAATGGGATAACACATTTTAAGACCTTTAGAAAGAATGTCTCTCCACAAGCTGGATTTATATGCTTCTTTTCTTGGGTTCCTCAGTAGAAGTGTGAATGTTTGCGTCTGGAAGGGATTTTCATTTTTAGTCCTTTATAAATGAGCCAACACATGATGTCCTTTGTCACACTCTGCCTGGCTGCCCTTCATTCATTCATCAGCACCTACAGCTGGAGCAGCCTGCGTCCCCACCCCTATCCTCCCCAGCTTGCAGGATCACTGTAAACTGTGGATTTGAGGCTACAGTGTCATCACCAGTGCTGTGTGCCTGATCTGGAAGAAATGTCAGACCTCACAGCTGCCTCCTGCTTAGATCCTGAGAACTAGTCGACTTGCCTCAGCTTGTACTTCTGGCTTGAGGCTCCATTCCTGAGTGCAAGTTTTGTTACCTGACCATACCCTAAGCCCTTTTCTGAAGCCCTACACTTTCCTTGACAAACTCCTCTCATTATAGTAGCTCAATCTGCTAGATGTTTAACTACCAGGCTTTACTCTACTGCTAGGACACCTACCAATTCATCTTGTCGGTTGTTTGCCTCTATCATCTAGAATCTGCCATAACCTTGGAAACCTTGCACTGATTTAAGTCTCAGACTGGCTAATGCTAGAAAAGAGGACACTCTAGGCAGGAGATCTGGGAAGAATTTCAACAGGACGTGGCTAGTTAATTTCTTTTCTTGAGATGAACAGAATGGATTTTATGTCACCATAGTTTTCATATGAATTCTTAACAACCTACAAAATGTCTTACTTAATATCACTTTTTTTGTAAGGCTCTGGATACCCCTGGGGTAACAGATAGTAGATTGTCCAGGATTCTGGCTAGAGATCATGTCTCTGGGACCTGGATGGTACCAGAACTAGGAGGGGCTTGCACTCAACCCCAGCGAGTGGCATAAATTTGAGTCAAAAGAGCACTGGGATTAAGGGAGCTCTGGAATTGCAAATAGAAAAGGGAGACAGGCAAAGAGATAAAAGTGAGGTCTAAAATAAAGGATCTCTCACTGAACTCAGCCAGACAGGAGCAAGAGGCAGAGTCTCAAGAGATTCCTGGGGGTGCGGGTACTTGAGAGAGTGAGAGGGGCCCTTCGTAGGGAACCCATAAACCTGCCATCGGTAGGGGGAGAAATGAAGGGACTAAACTGGTTCAGACCAAACAAAGCAGAACATTTTTATAAGGGGGAGATGGGAATTGGGGATATACCATAAGCCAATCATGTCTGACACTGTGATACTATTCTGAGAAGACTGAAGAACACAGAAAATATTCTAAAGAAATAAAAAGACAGTAATATTATGATGGTCACTTGTGGTGAGATGAACTGAAACATCCCCCTGCTCTTAGGGAAGAAATTTGAGGTTATATAGATACTATTTGAGGATGGCACCATCTATCCCAGATAGTTTAGACAGGACTTTCTCAAATAATATGGGGGCTCCTTGGAATGAGAGCAGAAAGGAGATCAACTGTAACGTTTCACAAAAAGTAGGGCTGACTTAATGCTAATAAGAAATGCAAATTCCTTTCAAGAGACTAGACTAGTCTTTGGAAGAAAATTAATACTTGATATGATAAAGTGTTTCATCTTGGGCATTTCAAGAAGGAATCAGATGCCATCATCACTGAAGAAGTGAAACCAGGATGTGGGTCCAAGCCAGGGCCTATCACAGAAGAAATCAAATGGACCACTAGGCCCAGCCTTATATTCCCAAAACCCTCAAAGGTACATATTTCACTGTCATCTCCGGATGAGGTCAAATAAGAGTGACTGAGCTACACAGAGAGGACTGAGAGAAGATGCTTTCACTATGGAGCAATAGACATGTAGCCCATCACCAAACCCATAGTACAGTGTGAATTAATTCTTCAGAATAGATTAGTTATAGAACATTTTTGTGTTAGAAGTATTCACTTGTAAAATGTAAACTTTCAAATATGATCATTTTTCACAACCCTGCTTCATCTTTCCTTCATTTTTATAAAAACAGTGCCCCTGATATAATGAGAATGACTTGGGTATTCTCAGTTGCTGGGAAGCTCCAGACAAAGCATTCACATACACACTCCCACTCCCCCAGCTATCTACCCCCAACCCACAGGATCAGACCTCATCACTCTCTGCTTTGAAGCCAGTAAAAGTTTAGGGCAAGAAAAACTCCTTAACATATGACAAAGCATGAGGGGGCAAAGGTAATGGACATAAGAAGAGACATGAGGTGAGAAGAGTGATGTGTTCTGAGGAAGGGTGCAGCCATCAGATGATGGAATTCTCATAAAGAGGACTGAGGGAGAGATAGGAAAAGGATCAGAGAAGTAAAATTGAGAAAATAAAGTGTTCATGGAGGACGCCTTCTGAAGGTGTCAATCATAAGTCTAGTCCCCCTCTTTATCCCACAAAAGGTTCAAGATGATGAATTTCCCATACAAACTCTCCAGTGCTGTACTGCTGTAGGACACTTACTGGAACTTTAAATGAGTCGCCTAAACACCCCCCAGAATTCGAATTTTCCCTTCCAAACTCCTCACAATTCAGAGTTCTTGAATGCCTCCGGTTATACAGCTAATCCACGGCAAAATTAGAATGCTCTTCATTCCCAGTTCTGTGTACTTTTCTCAATACCAGAGACAGTAGATTTCATTTCACATGTCGACTATTACTAGTGGGTCATGGGTGCCTGAAGAACAGTGTTAAGAAAGATTTTGAAGTTGCCTCTAAGCTTAGTGTGAAACAGCATCATAAGTGATTAGTGATGTCTTCCATGGGAAGGAAGAGTAAAGGTAGATATGCCAGGGATCTGCTACCCCCACTACCCCCGCACTGTCTTACACTCACTTCCTTACCCAGGGTCTGGACTCAATCCTATTTTAAGACAACTCTCTAATTAAGCTTCACACTGTCTCTATGTCTAAACCACACAATTCCTTTGGGTAGTATACAGGGTATAACTCTTAAATAATAGAGTCAAGAGAAATATATGTACAATTAAAATAGATTATAAGGGAAAAAATTTCTGCAGAAGTAGGAGGTCTTCCTCTGGAGACATGCAATTCATGTTACATTAGGACAGCATACCTTCTTTCACCTGGAAGCAATAACTCCTTTCACACAAAAATAAAACATAAAGAAGGAAAAATTAAACCCAAATCAACTCCAAATCTTGTTGGGATATAGAAGAGAGCAAGGGCATGGTTGTGTCAAAGACAGTCACTGATTTTCATTTTCAGAAATCCATTATAGACCAATAGCTATTAAAAAGCATTAATATGATGATTATGCAATAAACACAGAATATACTTACAATATACCAATATAAACTAAGACTATTCTATGATTAAATTTTGTCTGCACCTGGGAAGACACTTGAATAAAGCATGAATAAATGTAACTAGCTTGATTTGTTATAGTGATCGGAGCATGAGTTAATTTATTTTTTCCAGTTTGGTTCCCATCAATGTTGTTCATACAACAATTTGTAAAAAGCCATTAAGGTGCCTCAGTGACAACTGGAAAACCAATTATAAATTCCTGCATCTTTGAAATGAGACTGAACCAATGGTGCAGAGCCACAGCATGGAGAAGCAGAGCCTCCACACTCAGTTTTTTTTTTTCCCTAAATAAAAGGAAGGCTTGACTTAAAGAGAAAAGACATTTTTATATGAGTATCATTTATCTATGTTTTATTCTAAGAACATGGCCTATTTACAAGGGATTGCTCAAATGGCCTCTGAGCTTCATCTCATGTATTCACTGCCATTGGTTTTGTTAGACACTGACCTACTGCCACAGAACCCCAATTTTACATTAGTCACTGCCTTGGGGCAAGCTGTGCCTCTGTACAAGGCTATTCTGTATATGCTACTCTGATACCTAAAGGAGTCACATAATATTAACTGCTCCATCATCAGTGCCCTAGCAAAGCTGTATTGATTGCTAGTCCCCAAGCAAAGTCCTAGGTGTTCTGAGAGGGGCCAGGACTCAAAGCCAGTGAATGCACTTTTTGGTTAGCTCCACCCCTCCCCCAATGTGTAGCAGTTTGAGGGTGCATCCTGATGGTCAGTCATGGTGCTCCCATCCTCTTACCAATGAATGGGTCAAGACCCCGGGATGACATTAATCAGCATAAGGTTTTCCTACGTCCTCAGGATTGACTCAACTGGGGCCAAGGAGACTCTAGAAAATGTTGCTGGAAGGTTCTTTCTTTGGATGCTGCTGCACCCACATGTGAGGTCCAGAACTCTGTCGCTAGCCTGAGAAGAGCAGAGCCAAGAGGGTCACAGGGATATAGAAAGTGTGCTACTGGATTAAGTCAGCCTCAAGATTGCCATAACTGAATTTCCAGTATTATGGCCCTTGTTGTTTATGCCAGCTTGAATTCTATCTCCTGTTGCAGCTAATTGATGGCTAGACCTCATCTCTGACCTCCCTACTGAGCAGGACAGATGAACCCAGCTGCCACTGAAAGCTGAGGCAGGCAGACAAGACCTACCTCCAGGGATTCTCTCATCCTCTCTATCCCCATCCATCTTCACTACCATCTTCTGCACATTCACACACACTCACCTGGAAATGTAAATCCAAATGACAAGAGAAGTGAAACAGATATAGAGATCATCTTCTTTAAACTTCTCACAATATTGATAAGGAAATTGAGATTCTGGGAGAAAAAGTAATTTGCCAAATACTATTCAGAGAGGCAGAACTACATCCTTTGATATCCAAAATTTCAACTCTTTGGCAAACTTTTCCCCAAAAATCACCTCCCCATTACCGCCCCAAGAAGAGCTAGTTATTCCTCCTTCATTGCCACCAAGATATTGTTTACCTACCTCTGTTATAAAAAAATCCCTAAAACATTGGCCCTCACAAGGCAGAGACCACTGTATTCAGGCACATGATGCGTAGACTACAAGCTTCCAGCTGGAAATGCAAATTTTGAAGGATGAAAATCTCACTTCTGAATACATAGTGGTCCCTAATTAGCTCACAGGTAATTAGAGCAATTACCAAGGGCTGGCTGTGTGCCTAGGTTTTCTTTCCCTAGGGAACATATACCCAAATGGTTAAAACTCCTTTTCAGCAAAGATTACATTTTTCCATACGTTAACATTGAATCAACTCTGATTTATAAATATGGTCACAAATGTTCCTATTTATAGCCTTCTCTGTGAGTTGTTTCCAGAAGGACATTACTTAGCTCTACCCTCAGCTCAGTAATGAGTGAGACCAGTCTGACTCAAAGACCTAGAGACAGCCATCTATGAGGTGAGCCAAGGGCCAGGGCTGGGTAGATTTGAAGTCTGTTATAAAGTTCTCACAGCCGTGGGAATATTCATACTTTTTAACTCAGGGATCCCACTACCTGAAATTTTTAGACAAAGGAAATAATCTTAAATAATGAAATAACTTTATGCATTGGCTTAGCCTGAGTTGCCCAGAAAGCTGAGCTGAAATCAACATTTATGTGCTACCACTTTATTATCAGGGAAGCAGGGATGGAGAAAAAAGTGAACAAAGCAGAAAAGGAGAAAGAACCAACATGAGGGGGGGTTCATTGTCAAGCTGGCCACTGCTTGGTATTAAACGAGATTGATTATTTGATCTCACAAGACTGCCCTCTACAATGCCACATAATGACCATGAATCAGGATAGGCCATCTGTGGGGAGGAAGTGTGAAATTATCCCCTGGCCTCCATCCCCCCTTGGTCAAAGTTTTGCCCCACAGGGCATTAGTTCCTTCATACTGCCAGGTTGCACGTGTGGATGCCGAGAGGGTCCTGCAATGTCTCACACTTCAGATTCAACAAGGAGCCCCCAGGCATGAGATGAAGTGTGGTAGGATGTGCCTACACGAAGTTGGACAGAGTCTATCCAGAGGTGGTCACCAAAGAGGCAGCCAAGATGGATTACATACCCAAAAGCCATAGAGATGGAAAGCTGAGAGGTTCTGAACAGGTCTGATACACAGTGTGCTTTCCAACTAAAAAGCACAAGCTTTGCAGTTAAATCACCTTCTGTGTGAATCCTAACTCTACCATTCACTGACTGTAGGACTTAGGGCAAACTAATTTCTCTGCGCTAGATTTCCATATCTGTTAAATGGGAATAATGCCTACCACACAGAAATGTTTCAAAGTTTGAATGAGATAATCTGTGTAATGTATGTGGCCCAGAAAATGAATTCAATAAACTAGATTCCCCTCTCCTATAGTAATAATAAATTGAAAACAACATAAGTATCCAACAATAGAGGAATGGTTAAATAAACCATGGTGCAACCAGTTAATCGATCTTTGTGCATCCTTTAAAAATTATAATGAATAAGTGGTAAAATGGAAAACAGTTTATGTATTTTAAAAAGCAAAATAGAAAAACCTGTGAGTACAGTATGGGAGGAGGGTGTTATAGGCACACAACATACCATGTGCAAATGCTTAGTGACACGAACACACATGGCATGTCTAGGGGAAAGTTGGAAAACACTAATGCGTAATGCTACTAATGAGTAACGAGTTTGGAAAATACAAATGAGTAATGTTAGTCAATTCTATTCACTCTTCTTGCTTGTTAACAGAACTCCAAATTTGTTCAGGGTGACAATATGCTCATCCTCAAGTGACAAATCACGATTTGTTCCAACCAATCTGGAAAATCCTTTTCTCCAAATTCACAACCTCCCTTGTAGCTGGAGAAGGTCATGTGATCCATTTCTGGAAAAAAATGATCTAATGAGAAGTCTGCTAGGTGGAATCTAGGAAAGCTTTGCCTACCTGATAAAAAGAGGAGTAATATGGCAGGCACTGTCCCTTTCCCTTTCTTTCCATCTTGGATATAGACATGAAGTCTTGTTCTTTCCATCTTGGATATAGACATGAAGTGTTGTTCTTTCCATCTTGGATATGGACATGAAGTGTTGTTCCTTCCATCTTGGATATAGACATGAAGTCTTGGACAACAGCAGTCATCTTGTGACCATGAGGTGACCAGCATGAAGGGAGCATCAAAAAATTCAGCCCTGTGGGGGGCTGGCCCCGTGGCCCAGTGGTTAAGTTCCTGCACTCTGCTTCAATGGCCTGGGATTTCACCAGTTCGAATCCTGGGCGTGGACATGGCACCGCTCATCAGGCCACGCTGAGGCAGCAGCCCATATGCCATAACTAGAAGGACCCACAACTAAAATGTACAACTATGTACTGGGGGGTTTTGGGGAGAAGAAGGAAAAATAAAATATTTTTTTAAAAACCCACACACATACTAATTAAAAAAAAAAACCCTCAGGCGTGTTATTTTTGATCCACTGAATCAACATCAAAAACTGCTTTCAGTCTCTTGCTATACAGTTATTTGTTTAAACCTCTATGATCAGATGTTCTGTTACTTGAAACCAAACACACACCTAACCGATATGTTAGTCAGTTTACATTCCTACCTCACTGGAATTTTCCAGTAGATGTTTAGGGGATGTTTTATAATTCCCACTTACAAATAGGATAACTGAAAGCCCACGTGACTTACACAAGGTCCTCTCACTATTAAGTCTCCAAACTAGAATTCATACCCAATCCTTATTCGAGACTCTTCTACCACTTCAGTAGCAAATAGTTGTGCACAAAAGGGAGACTGTAAAGCAGAGAAAGGAACGCTGAGCCATGAGGCTAGTAAGAGGCGCTGAGTCTAGGTTGTAAATGGTTTTGTGTAGCATGCTAGCAGTTTTGGCTTTATTGTATTGGTGATAGGGAACAGCAGTGTGCTAAGACCTACACTCCCGCAAAAATTGCTGCCGTGTTCCCAAGGTCTTGTGTATGATAGAACTGAACAAGCATTGAATGAATGAATGAATGAATAAACCAAGAAATAATTCGATAAAACTCTCTGGGTATTTATAGAGAATGAATCAGAGTAGGCAAGGTTAGAGGCAAGCAGAGCATTTAGGAGGTTATTGCAACATCTATTCCACATGAGAGATGTAAAGGTATGAACTATGGCAGTGTCTATGGGACTAGAGAGGAAGGAACAAATTCAAAAGCAATTCAGACGACAGAATTGATAAATTCACAAAGCTTGCCACCTGGCGTTCATGACCCTTCAATCAGCTTCTAACTCTAGATCTACTCCAGAGTAATTATTTATTAAATGCCATTGAATAGAAATGCAAGTTAATTAATTTATTAATTTGCGTAACATTTTATCATTAATAAATGTCTCTGTTTACATTATTTATTTGTTTAGATCTTCCTTCACTTGCTACTTATTGTTTCCCAACAACCATGTGAGTTAAGCAAGGCAGGATTGCGCTGTGAAAAGTTGCATGAACTTATAGATGAAGAAACCAAGATTGGAAAAGACCAATTGTTAGGTTGAGTCTCTGGTCAGACCCTCCCCATCTGCTGCCCCTGCAATTCATGATCAATCCTGCACTGCAACTTAACTGGTTCATTCCTGGCCCCAAGGTCACAGTCGGCTGTCTCAGCTTATGGCCCCAGAACAGAGGGCACGCCTGGTGTCCACTCAACTCTCTCCAAACCTCAGATGAACTGATGATCAAATCCCACGCTCAGACAGCTTTCTTAGCAAGAAAATTGAAGTCATCACTTTTAACCCAAAAACTGGTTTATAGATCTTTGTCCCACACGGATGGATCATAAACACTCTATTGAACACTCTGTCAGATATGAAACTTCTGAAAGCTTTTCAATGGACAAAGATGACTCCAAATCTTTCATAAATCTTCTCATAATGATTGTTTTTGCAGCTATTTTCCCTCTGGCTGGAATGTGTGTCAATATCTGGAATTTCTGACTAACTGCAAGTCATTCTTCAAAGCCCTGTATTGTCTGTCTCCTCCAGGAAGCCCTTTGGGGCAGACGTGGCTTGCTGCCCACCAAATATTCATGCTTCTTTTCTATAGATTTGAGATGTTTTGGAAGAAAGGCTGCCTGGTCAAGGACTGCATTTCCAACCCTCTAAAGCCTAGATGAGCTATGTGACTGGTTCTAACCAATGAAATGTGAGGGAAAGACATGAGTGTCACTTCCAGGCTAAGATGATTAAAAACTGGGTGCATTTTCCATAATCTCTCTATTCTCCCATCAGCTGGCTGGAGTTCAACACTCATAGAGACCCTAGAAACCACAATATGTTGAAGATGCAGAGCCTCTATCAGATCGAGTCTCCAAATGTGGAATAGGATTTCCCCATCTCCTCACCCCCACAGCCCCAACCCCAAACCCCACCAACCAAGAACACCTGCAGTCAACTACTAAATAAGTAAGAAATAGCTTTTATAATGTCAAGCCATTCAAATCTTGGACTTTTCTGTTGTTGCTCTTGCTATAGCTAACATTATCATAACTAACATACCCTTCAAATCCCTTCAATGCAATTTAACATTCCTTTTTTTTTTTAAGCTCTACTAGCTTGATTAAAAAGCTATACTAAAGCAAGACTCCATGGCCACTCTTGTCACATTATAGTATAACACAGTTATCCACGGGTCCATCTTTCCTACCAGCTTGTTTCTTATCAAAGGAAGGTATCGGATCTTTCCTAACTCCCAGCTACTGAAACAGAGTGGTTAGCCACTAATGTTTGCCAAATTAATTTTGTAATAAATAGATTAAACTCTGTAATGTTTACCAGTTTACAAAGTGTTCCCCTCTTATTTGATTTCAATTTCAGTTTTCATTCATTCAACATATGTTTGTATAAAACTGTTTCGCCCTCTGAGTGGGGAGACTATGGCAATGCAAGTCTCATTATCCCGGTTTTATCAAAGAAAACTTTGAAGCTCTGAGAGTTTATATTGTCAGGGTGGTGTGGCTAAATACAAACAGCAGATGCCATATGGTCTGGTGGCTAGTGACGATAATCTCCAACTAATTCCCACTTAGATATATGGGGTCAGGGTACCCTAGCTAATAACTTGCCTTCTGATGTAGCAATGTTTTCTTCTCTCTGTTCTTTGAAGAATTATTAAGAGACATCACTGCCTGCTGGGGTACATGCGGGATGTTGATTCTCTCATTCTCAAGCCTGCCTCAGCCCAGACTGGGCAAGAGCCATCTCAGAAACATGGTTATCATAATACATATAATTTCTGTGTGAATTGTAGAGTGAATAGCAGGTGAGCTAGTGTCCAGCTTCCTGTCTATTGGGTTTAGCACAGTGTGATGTACTTTGCTATCACTCACGGGTTTAAGTCCAGAAAATTAAAATGCAATACTAAACGCCAAAGGTCAGCAGACTTGCACTGGCATCACCACAGTAACAGACCTTGTTGTCTGCCTACTCAATGGGCATTCACCTCTTCTTCCTTGCTTTTTTTCCAGGGAATCCAACCTCCCCACATAGCCATGAACTCCTGCTTTAGGAGTGGGCATGTGATCCAATGCTGGCCAGTGAGATGTGAGGGGAGTTTACTGGGGACGTTCTATGAGAGATAAAAAGAGACACACAGGAAGAGGTGGTCCTTCTTTTACAAGTGATTGTGGTCAGAGTTGGATGTGATGCCTGGAATTGCTGCAGCCAACCTGTAAATGAAGGCAACATGTAGAGAGGGGTGAGCCAAAAGATGCACAGAGGAGGACAGCTGGAATTCTGAAGTTCCACACTTCAAGTCTTTTCTACCAATGGTCTCCTTGTTGTGTGAGATGAAAAATTCTTTGGTCCATTAAGTCATTTTGAGTGTCATTTTGATGTCTGGTTTACTTGAATCTGAACACTTCCTAAACAATACACCACTAGTGTTAGTTAACAACTGAATCTGGCTGAATATAACATAAAACTAAATTAAGAGAAGCCTAAACAAGCAAGGAGCTTATTTCTCTCCTGTAACAGTAAGTCCAGAGATAGGTGATTTCTGGCATGGTTAGGTGGCTCAAGGATGTCAGGAGTCAACATTTCTGAAATTATCTCGGCCTGTTCCTCCTATTTTCAAGATGAATGCTTCAGTTCTGGCCACAATATCTGTGTTCCGAGAATGAGGAAGGGCCAGAAAGAGGAAGGCATGGTACCTATACCAGGAAAGTAAAACTTTCCCAATAACCCCCAGAAACTTTTTGCTTATAGCTACTGGTTTCAAGGAGGGTGTAAAATAATAGTTTTTGATGTAGACACAATGCAATTTTTAACAACATCGTCTTTTTGTTAGTGAGAAAAAGAGGGAGAATGGCTACTGGGTAGAAAAACAGTACATCACTCTGTAATGTTCAGGGCTAAATTCCCATTTAAATAAGAGCTAATCAGAGTCCTTAACTGGAATATCCAGAATACAGTCAAAGTAAGCAAGTAGTGGTCAAACAGTATCAAGCATGAATGATCTCTGACACAATAAAAAATCCAACAAAGGAGAAATTTAGCATCCAAAGGAGACACATACAAGGTATCTGGACAATTAAGATGAGGGTTTTAAATAACAATCTGACCGTGGACCACAAAAAGATTATGAGGAGGCAAGGAGATGGTGCTTTGCCTCAGGCCAGAAGCTGTTTGGGTACAAACAGTTGCAAGCATAGTTAGTCCAAGGTTTACTTAATGGAAAACCTATCTGTATATGGAGGCAGGGTACAGAAAGGTGGCTCCAAAAATGCTTTTTAAACGATTTTACTCTCCTATTCAAGAAGTTTGCTGGCCTTGTTCCAGATGGAAATTGAAACCCAAGCATGCATCTTCCCATTCTCCTGATTTTTTTAATAAAATATCTAAAGATATGAAAAATAGAAAAATCTATATCAGTGTAATGGAGGGTGCCATCAAAGGCTAGAAAATTTATGTGAGTTATGTAGAAAGAACTGGTTGGGGAAATTTCTAATCTTCTCCTAACTAATAGCATCTGAAGAAAAAGCTCATCTGCAAAGCAAGTGGGAAGTATTCCTAACAGAACCACAAAACACACCTAATTGGCAATGGTAGGGTTTAAAGACAAATGGTGGTGGGAGGAATGTAAAGCTTCTTCTGAAGAATAGTTTATGGACATGCCCTTGTGTTGGGCACAAAGTGGTTGTCTATATTTCTCATCTCCAGCCTTTACATGGAATTAATTGAATATTAAGAAAAACAGAGGTGTAGTTGCATTGGACTCCAATGTCAGCATTGGATGAAGCGTAGTGTGCAGCTAAATAAGCTGCCCCAAAACAACACAGAGAAGAAACCATTTTGCCCAACTCTTCCCTGTGGCATGGTTGACTCCTGTAGCCTCTCCCTCTGTAATATCCACCACCGGTTAGAACTCTAACTCGAGAAAACCCATGTCCCAACTTTTAGCAGCAGGAGCAGAGACAAAATTGCCATGGAACAGTTTAGAAGGTAGAAATCTGGACACTATTAGCCACTTAGGGAAGTCCAAGTTCTCAGAGGGCAGAATGGAGGGACTTTCCAGTGTCTCACAGCCCACACTTAGCAGGGGAGAGAGTGATTAGTAAAGCAATGACATAACCACAACTGACATCCAACAGTGGCAGTGGTGCTGCTTAGATATGACTGTGGCTATTCCAATTAACTTCAAGATCCTAGCAAAGATAGGGGAAAACAAGCATTCAGTACAGCCAGGGTAGATCCTACTAAAGATCTGCCTGTGGCTGGAATTCCCTCCCATCCCTCACAGATAAACAGACATCTACTCTAAAAAACCAAACTACTGTGGGGGAAAACACTTCCTGTCCTTCTTTTCTGAAGCTAAAAGGTTTAAAAGGAATACACAGAATTTATAACAGCTCAAAACTCTGTAATGGAAAGCCATATATCTCGGTCTGCTCAAATGAAAAAACAAACAAGTCCCTGAACATATGAAAAGATTAAGGCATTAAGAGAAAAGGAATATATCAATAATCACTTTGAATTTCAAGGTCTAAATGCACCAATTAAAAGACAGAGACTGTTGGAGGGGATCAAAACTCATGGCCCAACTACCTGTTGTCTAAAAGAAACCTACTTTAAATATAAAGACATACAAATCATATGTCTGACAATGGGTAAATACCCAAAATACATAAAGCACTCATAACTCAAAAGCAAAAAACAAACGAACTGATTAAAAAATGGGCAGAGAGGGGCTGGCCTGGTGGTGTAGCGGTTAAGTTTGCACTTTCCGCTTCGGTGGCCTGGGGTTTGCCAGTTCGGATCCCAGGTGCAGACATGGCACTGCTTGCCAAGCCATGCTTTGGCAGTCATCCCACATATAGAGAAAGATGGGTACGGATGTTAGCTCAGGGCCAGTCCTCCTCAGCAAAAAGAGGAGGATTGGCTGCGGATGTTAGCTCAGGGCTAATCTTCCTCAAAACAAACAAACAAAAATGGGCAGAAGATTTGAATAGATATCTTTCCAAAGAAGATGAAAAAATGCCCAACAGGTACATGAAAAGGTGCTCAATACCACTAATCATCAGGGAAATGCAAAATCAAAAGCACAATGAGATATCACCTCACACCTGTTAAAATGGCTGCTATTGAAAAGACAAGTAATAATAAGTGTTGGTGAGGATGCGGAGAAAAGGGAACCTTTGTACACTATTAGTGGGAATGTAAATCAGTGCAGCCACTATGGAAAACAGTATGGAGTTTCCTCAAAAGATTAAAAGCAGAACTACCATATGATCCAGCAATTCCGCCTCTGGGAATTTATCTGAAGGAAACAAAAACACTAACTCGAAAAGATGTCTGCACTCCCATGTTCACTGCAGCATTATTTACAATAGCCAAGACATGGAAACAACCTAAGTGTCCATCGATGGACAAATGGATAAAGAAAATGTTGTGTATATATACAATGGAATATTATTCAGCCATAAAAAAGAAGGAAATCCTGCCATTTGAAACAACATGGATGGACTTTGAGGGCATTAGGCTAAGCTAAATAAGTCAGACAGAGAAAGACAAATACCAAAAGTCATCTCACTTTTATGTGGAATCTAAAACAAAATGAATTCATAGACACAGAGATCAGATTGGTGGTTGCCAGCTAGAGGCAAGGGTGGGGTGGGGGTGGGGGAGTGAAATGGGTGAAGTTGGGTCAAAAGGTACAAACTTCTAGTTATAAAACAAGTCAGTCCTGGGAATGTAATGTACAGTGTGGTGACTATAGTTAATAATATTGTATTGTATATTTGAAAGTAGCTAAGAGAGTAGCTCTTAAAAGTTCTCAACATAAGAAAAAATTTGTAACTATGTGTGGTGATGGGTGTTAACTAGACATTGTGGTGATCATTTTGCAATATATCCATATATTGAGTCAATATATTGTACACCTGAAACTAATGTAATGTTATATGTCAATTATATCTCAATAAAATTCTGTGTATATAAATGTATATATATCTTTCACATATATACATAAAGACATATAGATTAAAAGTAAATGGATGGAGATAGGTGATGTCAGCACCATGGTGGAGTGAGCTCTTCCCCTGGACTCTCGCTTCTAAAATACAGCCAAAGGGACATTCGAACACCAACAGAGGACACACACACAACACAGGAGACGTCTAGGAGACCCACACAGCCATATATCTGAAGGCAGTGGTGAGGCTGGATCCTCTGGAAGAAGTTGAAGCTGCTCAGCAGGAGCTCTGTGGAGAGAGAGGGGCCAGCTAAGGGAGCCGAGTGGCTGAGGAGAGGCACTCTGTTCCCACCCAGCACTCCAGCCCCACATTCCAGTCCCACATTGGCCAAGAGAGCAGCACAGTGAGAGAGGGGCCAGCTAGGGGAGGGGCACAGCTGGGGAGAGGTGCTCCGTTCCTGCACGGTGCTCCAGCCCTGCACTCCAGTCCCACATTCACTGGTAGAGTGGCACAGTGAGAGAGGGGCTGGCTAGGGGAGGGGCACAGCTGGGGAGAGGCATGCTCTGTTCCCACCCAGCACTCCAGCCATGCACTCCCGCTCCACATTCCCTGGGAGAGCAGCACAGTGAGAGAGTGGCCAGTTGGAGGAGGGGCACAGCTGGGGAGAGGCTCTCCATTCCTGCCCAGTGCTCCAGCCTGATTGTCCAGACACACAATCACTGGGAGCACCAAACAGAGAGAGAAGCAGTGGCAGGTGGAGGCCCATGAGTGCCCACAGCAGCATGCAAAGAGAGAGGCAGTGGTTGCGGGAGGGATGCAGGTAAAACAAAGTGCTCCTTACCCCACCTGGAACTCCAGTCCTGCTATTGCCCAGAGCTCCACACAGAGTGAGAAGTGGAGGCTGGAGGAAGCACAGGGGAAGGAGAGCACCCCTCCCCCTGCCCAGTGTTCCAGATCTGCCATTGGCCAGAGCACTGCACAGTGAGAAAAGCAAACAGTGGCCAGAGCTGGGGAGCCCCAGATCATGCTGGGCCCAGAATACACAGCACCTGATCCTCACTCAGTGGAGGCACATGGCAGCAGCAGTGACCACATAATAACACCCTGCAGAGGCAAAAATCCACACTACTAACCAGTATGAGAAAGTATAGTAAATCTCCAGACCAGAAGGAAAATGACAAGTACCCAGAAACCAACCCCAAAGACACAGAAATACATAACCTATATGACAAAGAATTCAAAATAGCTATCATAAAAAAACTCAATGAGTTACAAGAAAACACAGAAAGACAAATTAACTAATTCAGGAGATTCTTCACAAAATAGATTGCAACTTTAAAAAGGAACCAATCAGAATTGTTGGAGATGAAAAACACAATGGATGAGGTTTAAAAAAATCTGGACTGCCTAAATGACAAAACTGACAATATGGAAGACCAAATTAGCAATTTAGAGGACATACTATAGAAATGCTTCAGAGCCAAAGGAGAAAGAACTAAGACTAAAAAGAAATGAAGAGGCTCTCAGAGAAATATATGACTCAGTAAGGAAATGCAACATAAGGTTTACAGGTACACAAGAGGGAAAAGAGAAGGAGAAAGAGCACAAAGCTTGTTCAAAGAAATAATAGCAGAAAATTTCCAAAATCTGGGGAAGGAGATGGAAATCCAAGTGAAAGAAGCTACCAGAACTCCCAACTATGTTAATATAAAAACACCAACTGCAAGGCATAAAGTAATAAAGCTGACAAAAGTCAATGACAAAGAAAAAATATTAAGGGCAGCAAGGCAGAAGAAAATAACTTACAAGGGAACCACTATCTGGCTTTCAGTGGATTTCTCAGCAGAAACCTTACGGGCTAGGAGAGAGTTGAATGATATATTCAAAATCCTGAAAGACAAAAACTTTCAGCCAAGAATACTCTATCCAGCAAAAATCTCCTTCAGATATGATGGAGAAATAAAAAAAAATTCCAGATAAACAAATGCTAAGGGAATTCATTGCCATAAGACTCCCCCTACAAGAAACTCTCAAAAAGGCTCTCATAATTGAAAGGAAAAAAAAAAAAACCAGGAAAGGGGCTACAAAACTCTGAGCAAGGAGATGAACAGGGATGCAACAATGAGAAATCAGCAGCTCTCTATAAATCAGGTTGGTAAACACTTAATTCTTACATCAAGGATAAAGAAAAGGAAAACAACAAAATAAAAATTACATCATCACCTTAACCACAAACTCACAACCCAAGATGGAATAAGATATAATGAAAATAACTTAGAAGGGGGAGAGGAAAGGGACGGAATCAGTATAGTCTAAGGAAATAAGAGGCAATCGGAAAATGGACTATCTCATCTACAAGACTTTTTTCTATGAACCTAATAGTAACCACTGAACAAATAATTAGAACAGAGACATATATGATAAACAAGTAGAAAATGAGGAAAACTAACATAGAAAAGTACCTAATCAAATTGGTAGCCGAATATACATGGGACAAGAAACAAAGGATATGCAGAAGAACTGGACATCCTGCAATAAGATGGCAGTATTAAGCCCTCATATATCAATAATCACTCTAAATGGAAATGGATTAAATTCTCCAATCAAAAGACACAGAGTGGCAGGATGGATGAAAGAACAAGACCAAACAATATGCTGCCTCCAGGAAACACATCTCAGCTCTAAAGAAACATAGGCTCAGAGTAAAGGGATGGAAGACAATACTCCAAGTTAATGGCAAACAAAAGAAAGCAGGTATTGTCATACTTATATCAGACAAAGTAGACTTCAAGATAAAACAGGTAAAAAGAGACATAGAGGGGCAGTATATAATGATAAAAGTGACTCTCCTCCAAGAAGACATAACACTTATAAACATGTATGCACACAACACCAGTGCACCAAAGTACATAAAGCAACTATTAACAAACCTAAAAGGAGATATTACCAACACCACAATAATAGTAGGGGACCTCAATACCCCACATACTTCACTGGATAGATCATCCAGACAAAAAGTCAGCAAGGTTACAGTGGACTAAAATGAAAAACTAGACCAGATGAACTTAATAGATACACATAGAGTACTCCATCCAAAAACAGCAGAGTATACATTCTTCTCAACTGTGCATGGGACATTCTCAAGGATAGACAATATATCAGGAAACAAGGCAACCCCAATAAATTTAAGATTGAAATCATATCTACTATCTTCTCCAACCACAAAGCTATGAAACTAGAAATCAACTACAAGAAAAAAGCAAGGAAAGGAACAAAAATGTGGAGACTAAACAACATGCTACTGAACAACCAATGGATCATCAAAGACATAAAAGGAGGAATCAAAAAATATTTGGAGACAAACGAAAATGAAAACACACCATACCAACTCTTATGAGATGCAGCAAAAGTGGTGCTAAGAGGGAAATTTATACAATACAGGCCCATGTTAACAAACAAGAAAAAGCTCAAATAAACAATCTTAAACTATCCCTAACAGAATCAGAAAAAGAAGAACAAACAAAGCCCAAACTCAGTAGAAGGAGGGAAATAATAAAAATTAGAGCAGAAATAAATGAAATTGAAACAAAAAAGATTGTAGAAAGGATCAATGAAACTAAGAGCTGATTCTTTGAGAAGATAAACAAAGCTGACAAACCTTTAACCAGACTCACTAAGAAAAAAAGAGAAGGCTCAAGTAAATAAAATGAGAATTGAAAGAGGAGAAATTACAACAGACACCACTGAAATACAAATATTATAAGAGAATATTATGAAAAACTATATGCCAACAAAGTGGACCATCTAGAAGAAAAAGATAAATGCTTAGATTCTTACAACCTCCCAAGACTGAATCAAGAGGAAATAGAGAAACTGAATAGACCAATCACAAGTAAATAGATTGAAACAGTTATCAAAAACTTCCCCCAAAATAAAAGTCCAGGGCCGGAAGGCTTCTCAGGAGAATTGTACCAAACAATCAAAGAAGATTCACTACCTAGTATTCTAAAACTATTCTAAAAATTTGAGGAAGATGGAAATATTCCTAACATATTCTACAAGGCCAAAATCACCCAGATACTAGCCAGAAAAGGACAACACAAAGAAGGAAAACCATGGGTCAATATTTCTGATGAATATAGATGCAAAAATCCTGAACAAAATATTGGCAAACAGAATATAGCAATATATTAAAAAGATCATTCACTATGATCAAGTAGGATTCATACCAGGCACACAGGGATGGCTCAACATCCCCAAATCAATCAATGTGATACACCACATTAGCTAAATGAGGGGGAAAACCACGTGATAATTTCTATAGATGCACAGAAAGCATTTGACAAGATCCAACAGCCATCCACATAAAAACTGTCAATTAAATGGGTATAGAAGGAAAGTACCTCAACATGACAAAAACCATATATGACAAACCCACTGCCAACATTATACTCAATGGAGAAAAACTGAAAGCCATCCCTCTGAGAACAGAAACAAGACAAATGTGCTCACTCTCACCACTCTTATTCAACATAGTACTAGAGGTTTTGGCTAGAGCAGTTAGGCCAGAAAAAGAAATGAAAGGAATCCAAATAGGCACTGAAGAAGTGAAACTCTCATTGTTTGCAGATGACATGCTTTTATATATAGAAAACTCTAAAGAATTCATCAGAAAACTATTAGAAATAATCAACTACAGCAAACTTGCAGGTTACAAAGTCAACTTACAAAAATCAGGAGCATTTCTATACTCAAATAATGAACTAACAGAACAAGAACTCAAGAACACAATCCCATTTACAATCACAACATAAAGAATAAAATATCTAGGAATATATTTAACCAAGGAGGTGAAAGACCTACACAAGGAAAACTATAAGACATTACTGAAAGAAATTGATAATGACATAAAGAAATGGAAAGATATTCCATGCACATGGATTGGAAGAATAAACATAGTTAAAACGTCTGTACTACCTAAAGCAATCTACAGATTCAATGTAATCCCAATCAGAATCCCAATGACATTCTTCACAGAACTACAACAAAGAATCTTAAAATTCATATGGGGCAACAAAAGACCCCACATAGCCAAAGCAATGCTGAGAAACAAAATGAAAATTGGTGGCATCATAATACCTGACTTCAAAATATATTACAAAGCTATAGTACTCAAAATAGCATGGTACTGGTACAAGAACAGACACACAGATCAATGGAACAGAATTGAAATCCCAAAAATAAGACCACACATCTATGGACAGCTAATCTTCAACAAAGGCACCAAGAATATACAATGGAGAAAGGAAAGTCTCTTCAATAAATGGTCTTGGGAAAACTTGACAGACACATGCAAAAGAATGAAAGTAGATCTTTCCCCATGCACAAAAATGGACTCAAAATGGACCAAAGACTTGAAGGTAACACCTGAAACCATAAAACTTCTGGAAGAGATTATAGGCAGTACACTCTTTGACATCAGACTTAAAAGGATCTTTTCTAATATGATGTCTACTCAGACAAGGGAAACAAAAGATAAAATAAACAAGTGGGACTTCATCAGACTAAAGAGCTTCTGGAAGGCAAAGGAAACCAAGATCAAAATGAAAAAAAAACCACCAACTGGGGAAAAATATTTGCAAATCAGATATCTGATAAGGGGTTAATCTCCACATATATAAAGAACTCACACAGATGAACTACAAAAACACAAACAACCCAATCAAAAAGTGGGCAGAAGATATGAACAGCTATTTTTCCAAAGAAGAGATATAGATGCCCAATAGGCACACAAAAAGATGCTCAACATCACTAATCATGAGGGAAATGCAAATCAAAACTACACCTAGATATCAACTTACACCCATTACAATGGCAATAATCACCAAGACAAAAAACAACAAATGTTGGAGAGGATGTGGAGAAAAGGGAACCCTCATCCACTGCTGGTGGGAATGTAAACTGGTGCAGCCACTTTGGAAAACAGTATGGAGATTTCTCAAAAAATTAAAAATAGAAATAACATATGACCCAGCTATCTCACTACTGGATCATCACCCAAAGAACTTGAAATCAACAATTCACATAGATTTATGCACCCCTATGTTCATTACAGCACTATTCACAATAGCCAATACATGGAAGCAATCTAAATGCCCATCGATTGATTGATTATTGGATAAAGAAGATGTGGTATATATATATATACACAATGGAATACTACTCAGCCATAAAAAAGATGAAATCGTCCCGTTAGCCACCACATGGATAAACCTTGAGGGCATCATGTTAAGTGAAATAACAGATAGACAAATGGTGTGTGACAAACAATAATGTATAAGTGAAATCTCACTATGCTATAAGGTATTATGATCACAATAAAAAATTAAAAATAAAATAAAGATAACACAGGCTAAAAGTAGAAAATGTGGAAAACAAAAAGCACAAATGGAAAATGAAATTTATACCATATTCCCTCTACCCAAAGAGATCCACTTTTAACATTTTCTTGTAAGTTTCAGGTAATTATTGGTGAATAATGCCACATAACCACAACCTCAAAATCTCAGTAGTTTACAGTGTTGATGAAAATAATCCATAACCAATCTATAAATCACAATTGGGGTGAGTTTACTATGAGCCAGATCTGAGGACTAGCCTAGCACAGGGACTTCCTTCCCCAAGGAAGGAAGGGCACCAAAGAAGTGGGGTGGTTATATACCTTCTTGGAACAAAGAGCACACATCACATATGATAGCAATGTCTCTTTTACAATAGGCATGAGATTACCTAGCTGGCACAGCACAGCTATTCACACAGAAGGCAGTAGGTCTGCTGTCTCAATGGACACAACAGGGTGGGTGCAGCAATCAGTTCCCAGCCTAGGGTGAGATGCTTACCCTTAAGGAAATGATATTGTGGGGGAAGTTGCATCTTTATCTTAAGGCGATTTGTTCTTGTCTTCGGGACACACCAAACGCTTAAAGCAGATATACAATGCATTCTCAAGGGCCACGACAAGCCCTTTTGGAAAAACAAGCACAGACCAAAATAGGTTTACCCAAAATGGCCTCCTCATATACTCCAATATATCCTATTGCTAGCCATTTGTTTATCAACAGCAATAAACATTTATTTGTCCACTCATGGGTCTACAGGTTCATTGGGCTGATTTTGGTTGGGCTCACTTGGGTTTGGCTCCAAGCAATAGGTCTGGGTTCCATCCATGTCATGTGACTTATTTAGGGGCCTCAGCTGAAGAGACAGTACTACAATCTTCCAATGAAATGATATGATCTGTTGGGGAAGGGTGGGTGGGTGGGGAAGGGTGAAACAGCATTGGCCATTAGTTGATAATTACTGAAATTGTGGGTTTGCTATACTATTCTCTATACCATTTTATATATTTAAAATTTTACTTAATAAAGAGTTAAATTTGTATACGAAAAGAAAAAGTAAATGGATGAAGAAAAATACATCATGCTAATACTAACCAAGAAAAAGCAGGAGCAGAGCATCACGGCAGAGTGAACTTTCCAGGGATTCTTTCCCCTCCAACATACAACAAAAAGGAACATCCATACTCCAACAGAGGACAACCTAACACAACACATATACGTCAGCAAGATATGCAGCCATAAGACAGAGGGTGGAGAAGCTGGAGACCCCCTCAGAGGAGCTGGAACAGGGTAAGAGAGAACTTCACTCCTTCCCCTAAAGACTGTGATTGCTGCTGTGGGAGGCTCCAAGAGGGAATGAATGGGGGAAGCGATGTTTGTTTGTGGGAACATCAAGAACCACTGAGGGTCCATGCAGCCTAGAGGGAAGAACTCTAACAGGGCAGGAGCTTTCACAGAGGTTGACCTCATCAAGCCAACACCCCAGGAGAGCAGATAGCGAGAGCAGAGCAAGAAAGCCCAGAGTGCACACAGGAGAAACTGCACCTCCTCCCACCCACCCCATGCCATCTCCACTGCTTGGGATCTTGGCTGAATGCAGAGGGCTCAGAATACACGACTTTTGCCCCCCACCCTGTGGCGATAGGTGGTAACTGCAAGCAAATAATATCAGGATGTGTAAGATCCGAGCCACCTCCTCTAGCAATATCAAAAATTATATCAAACCTCCAGAACAGAGAGAAAACGACAAGTACCGAGAATTCAGTCCTGAGGACACAGAAGTATGTAATCTAAATGACAATAAATTCAAAATAGCTACCATCAAAAAACTCAACAAGGTAAAATAGAATGTAGAGAAACAATTCAACAAGTTCAGGAGCTACTTCACAAAAGAGATTGAAACTATAAAGAAGAATAAATCAGAAATATTAGAGATGAAAGACACAATGGAAGAGATAAAACAAAATACAGATTCCCTGAATGCTCATGTGGACACCATAGAGGAGCATATCAGCATAATCAAAGATAGACATGTTGAAATGCTCCAGATAGAGGGGGAGAGAGAACTAAGACTAAAAAGAAATGAAGAAAGTCTCTGAGAAATGTCCAATTCAATGAGGAAATGCAACATAAGAATTATAAGTATTCAAGAAGGAGAAGAGAAGGAGAATGAAGCAGAAAGTGTGTTCAAACAAATAATAGCAGAAAACTTCCCAAACCTAGGGAAAGAGAGGGAAATCTATGTGGAAGAGACTTCCTGATCTCCTAGATATGTCACTGTAAAAAGACCTACTGCAAGGCATATAGTAGTAAAACTGGCAAAAGTGAATGACAAAGAAAGACTACTAAAGGCATCAAGGCAGAAGAAAATAACCTACAAAGGAACTGCTATCAGGCTTTTAGTGGATTTATCTGCCAAAACCTCACAAGCTAGGAGAGAATGGAATGACATATTCTAATCTTTAAAACACAAAAATTTTAAGCCAAGAATACTCTATCCAGCAAAAATATCCTTCAGATATGAGGAAGAAATAAAAACTTTCCCAGACAAATAAAAGCTAAGGGATGTCATAGCCAGGAGACCCTCCCTACAAGAAATCCTCAAGAATGCCCTCATACTTGAAATTTTAAAAAAGGGAGAAAGGGGTCACAAAGCACAGAGTAAGGAGATAAATAAGTAGACACAATCAGAATAGGATAGCAAAAACTCAAGTATACCATTAAAGATAAAAGGAAGGAAAACACCAAAAGCAAAGGTAACCTTGTCATTTTAACCACAAACTCATAACACAAGATGAAATAAGATGTGAGAAATACAACTTAGGAGGGTAGGAGGAAAGGAACTTAATCAGTTTAGACTAAGGAAATAAGAGGCCATCAGAAAATGGACTATGTTATACACAAGATTCTGAATACAAACCTCAGTGTAACCACTAAACAAAAAAGCAGAACAGAGACACAAAGAATAAATAAGGAGAAAACAAAGAAACACATCATTAAAAACTGCATGATTCAATGGGTAGACCAAAACACACAGGATAAGAAACAACGGAAATGTAGGAGAACCAGACAACGAGTGATAAAATGACATCATTAAGCCCTCATACATCAATAATCACCCTAAACGTAAATGGATTGAATTCTCCAATAAAAAGACACAGAGTGGTGAGATGGATTAAAGAACAAAACCCAACAATATGCTGCCCCTAGGAAACACATCTAAGCTCCAGTGACAAAGACAGGCTAAGAGTGAAGGATGGAAGGTGATACTCCAAGCTAATGGCAAACAAAAGAAAGCAGGTGTCACAATACTTATATCAGACAAAATAGACTTCAAGATAAGAGAGTAAAGAGAGACAAACTGGGCAGTATATAATGATCAAAGGGACACTCCATCAAGAAGAAATAGCACTTATAAATATCAATGTACCCAACACAGGAGCACCAAAGTTCATAAAGCAACTATTAACAAACCTAAAAGAAGATATTAACAATAACACAATAATAGTAGAGGACCTCAACACTCCATTCACATCAATGGATAGATCATCCAGACAGAAAATCAACAAGGAAACAGTGAAATAAAGTGAAAAGCTAAACCAGTGGGACTTAATAAACATATCTAGAACACTCCATCCAAAAACAGCAGAATACATATTCTTCTCAAGTGTGTAAGGAACATTCTCAAGGATAGACCACATGCTGGGAAACAAGGCAAGCCTCAATAATTTTAAGAAAATTGAAATAATAACAAGCATCTACCTAAAGCAATCTACAGATTCAATGTAATCCCAATCAGAATCCCAATGACACTCGTCATGGAAATAGAACAAAGAATCCTAAAATTCATACAAGGCAATCAAAGATCCCAAATTGCTAAGGCAATCCTGAGAAAAAAGAACAAAGCTGGAGATATCACAGTCTCTGACATCAAAGTGTACTACAAAGCTGTAGTAATCAAAACGGCATGATACTGGTACAAAAACAGGCACACAGATCAATGGAACAGAACTGAAAACCTAGAAATAAAACTGCACATCTATGGACAGCTAATCTTTGACAAAGATGCCAAGAACATACAATGGAGAAAAGATAGTCTCTTCAATAAATGGTGTTGGGAAAACTGGACAGCCACATTCAAAAGAATGAAAGTAGACCATTATCTCATGCCATAGACAAAAGTAAACTCAAAATGGATCAAAGAATTGAAGATAAGTCCTGAAACTATAAAACTCCTGGAAGATAACATAGGTAGTACGTTTTTTGACATTGAACTTAAAAGGAACTTTTCAAATACCACGTCGTCTCAGACAAGGAGAACAAGAGAAAAATAAACAAGTGGGTGTTCATCAGACTAAAGAGCTTCTGCAAGACAAAAGAAACTAAGATCAAAACAAAGAGGCAACCCAACAATTGGGAGAAAATATTTGCAAATCATATATCTGATGTGGGGTTAATCTCCATAAAATAAGAGGAACTCACACAACTGAACAATTAAAAAAATAAACAGCCCAATCAAAAAATGGGCAGAGGATATGAACAGACATTTTTCCAAAGAAGATATACAGATGGCCAATAAGCACATGAAAAGATGTTCAACATCATTAATCATCAGGGAAATGCAAATCAAAACTACACTAAGATACCACCTTACACCTGTTTAAATGGCTATAATCACTAAGAGTAAAAATAACAAATGTTGGAGAGATTGTGGAGAAAAGGGAACCCTCATACACTGCTGGTGGGAATGCAAACTGGTGCAACCATTATAGAAAACAGTATGGAGATTCCTCAAAAAACTAAAAAGAGAACTACCATACGACCAAGCTATCCCACTACTGGGTATCTACCCAAACAATTTGAAATCAACAATGCAAAGTAACACATGCATCCCTATGTTTGTTGCAGCACTATTCACAATAGCCAAGACATGGAAACAATCCAAGTGCCCATCGACTGATGATTGGATAAAGAAGATGTGGTACAATGGAATACTACTCAGCCATAGAAAGAAAATTTCATCCCATTTGCAAGCACATGAAAGGTCCTAGATGGAATTATGCTAAGCAAAATAAGCCAGACAGAGAAAGACAAACACCATATGATTTCACTCATTTGTGGAATATGAACAAACACATGGACAAAGAAAACAGTTCAGAAGTTACCAGGGGAAGGGGGGTGGGGGTGGGCAAAGTGGGTGAAGGGGAGCACTTATGTGGTGACAGTTAAAAAATAATGTACAACTGAAATCTCACATTGATGTAAACTGTTATGAACTCAATTTAAAAAAAGCAGGAGTAGCTATATTGATTTCAGGCATGATAGACTTCAAAATAAGAAAAGTTATCATGGATAAAGAAGGGTATTATGCAACGATAAAGAAGTCAGTTCTCCAAGAAGATGTAACAATTCTTAATATGCATGCACCTAATAACAGAGCATCAGTTTTTTTCCTGAGGCAAAAATTGATAGAAATGCAAGGAGAAATGCATGAACCCACTATCACAGTTGAAGACTTCAACACCTCTCTGTCAGAAATGAACAGATTCAGCAGACAGAAAATCAGTAAGGACACAGTTGAATTCAACACCACCACTAATCAAATGGATATATTAAAAATCTATAGACTACTTCATCCAACAAGAGCACAATACACATTTTTCTGAAGCTCAAAAGGAACATTTACCAAGATAAACCACATTCAGTACTATAAAACACAGCTTTAAATTTAAAAACAAATTTAAAAGAATGGAAATAATACAATGTCTGCTCTAAGACCACAATGAAATTAAACTAGAAATCAATAATGGAAAGATAACTAGAAAATTCCAAGATATGTGGAGAATAAACAACACACTTCTAAATAACACATGGATAAAAGAAGTCTCAAGAGAAACTTAAAAATATTTTGAACTAAATAACAATGAAAACACAACTTATCAAAAATTTTGGAATGCAAAAAAAGCAGTGCTTAGTGAGAAATTTATAACATCAAATGCATACATTAGACAAAAAGAAAGATCAAAAATCAATAATCTAAGTTTCCACCTCAGGAAACTAGAAAAAGAGCAAATAAAATTCAAAGCAAGCGGAAGAAAAGAAATAATAAAAATTAAAGCAGAAATCAATAAAACTAAAAATAGGAAATCAATAGAGAAAATCAATTCATCCAAAATCTGGTTCTTTGCAGAGATCAATAAGATTAACAAGACTCTAGCCAGGCTAACTAAGAAAAAAAGATAGAGGATGCAGATTAGTAATATCAGAAATGAAAGAGGGGATATAACTGCAGATCCCAGGGAAACTTAAAGAATAATAAAAGAATACTATGAACAAGTCTATGCCCACAAATGTAGTAACCTAGATGAAATGGACCAATTCCTTGAAATACACAATCTTAAAACTCACACAAGAAGAAATAAATGATTTGAATAAGCCTATACTATTAAAGAAACTGAATCAATTAAAATAACCTTCTAAAAGAGAAAGTACTATGCCCAGATGAGTTCACTGGTGAATTCCACCAACCATTTAAGGAAGAAATTATACATACTCTCTACAACCTCTTTCAGAGGATAGAAGCAGAGAGATCACTTCCTAACTCATTCTATGAGGTCAGCATTACCTTAATTCCAAAATCAGGCAAAGACATTATAAGAAAAGAAAACTACAGATCACTGTCTCTCATGAACATAGATGCAAAAATCCTCAACAAAATATTAGCAAATTGATTTCAAAAAGTATAAAAAGAATTATATACCACTACTAAGTGGGATTTGTCTCAGATCTGAATGGCTGGTTGAACATTTGAAAATCAATTAACATAATCCATCACATCAACAGACTAAAAAAGAAAAATCACATGATCATATCAATAGATGCATAAAAAGCATTTGATAAAATCCAACACCCATTCATGATAAAAACTGTCAGTAAATTAGCAACAGAGGGGAACTTCCTCAACTTAATAAAGACTATCTACAAAAAACCTAAAGCTAACATCATACTTAATGAGGAGAAACTCGAAGCTTTCCCACTAAGATCAGGTACAAAGCAAGGATGTCCCCTCCCCTTTCACTACTCTTTTTTTAACAACATACTGGAAGCCCTTGCTAATGCAATAAGGCAAGAAAAAGATATACAGATTGGGAAAGAAGACATAAAACTGTCTTTGTTCACAGATGACATGATCATCTATGTAGGAAATCCTAAAGAAATGACAAAAATGCTCCTGGAACTAATGAGCATACAGCAAGGTTGGAGGGTAGAACATTAATATACAAAAGTCAGTTGCTTTCCTATATATCAACAATGAACAAGTGGAATTTGAAATTAAAAACACAATGGCATTTACATTAACACCACAACAAAGGAAATACCTAGGTGTAAATCTAACAAAATGTATACAAGATATATATAATGAAAACCACAAAACTCTGATAAACAAAATCAAAGAAGAACTAAATAAAAGAAGAGATAGTTTATGTTCATGGATAGGAAGACTCAACATTGTCAAAATGTCAGTTCTTCCTAAATTAATCTATAGATGCAATGCAATCCAAATCAAAATCCCAGAAAGGTATTTTGTGGATATGAACAAACTGATTCAAAAGTTTATATGGAGAAGCAAAAGACCCAGAATAGCCAACACAATATTGAAGAAGAATAACAAAGTTGGAGGACTGATGCTACCTGACTTCAAGACTTAATATAAAGCTACAGTAATCAAGACAGTGTGGTATTGGCAAAAGAATAGACAAATAGATCAATAAAACAGAACTGAGAGCCCAAAATGAATCTAGACACAGACCCTACACTCTTCACAAAAATTAACTCAAAATGGACCATCAACCTAAATGTAAAATGCAAAACTATAAAACTCCTAGATGATAACATAGGAGAAAACCTGGATGGTCTTTGATATAGATGCTTTTCAGATACAACACCAAAGACACTATTCATGAAAGAAATAATTGATAAGCTAGAGTTAATTAAACTTAAAATATTCTGCTCTGTGGAAGATAATATCAAGAGAATTAGAAGACAAGCCACAGACTGGGAGAAAATATTTTCAAAAGACACAGCTAATAGAGGACTATTATCTGAAATATACAAAGCACTCTTAAAACTCAACAATAAGACAACAAACAACCCAACTAAAATATCATACCCCCAATTTCTTCTTTTCATCCTTTGTGCTATTGCTGCCACACATTTTCCTTTTATGTATGTTATAAACACACAATACATTTCTACTATTTGTGCTCTAGATGATCAGTTATCTTTTAGAAAAAAAATGCATTTTATATATCCTCTCCATTTTATTCCATTTACAATGCTTGTCACTTCTTTATGTAGATTCAAATTCCTGTCTGGTATCATATTCCTTCTTCCTGAAGCAGTTCCTTAGCATTTCTTGTAGTTCAAGTGTGCCGGAGTGAATTCTTTGTTTTTCTTTTTCTATGAGAAAGTCTTTATTTCTCCTTCATTTTTTTTTAAAGATTTT